>NC_056735.1:1503197471-1503374971 GCF_019279795.1 Protopterus annectens
AGATTTGTGTGTTGCCTCTGGGATTGCAGACACATGTGTGGAAGGCCTAGTGATTGGCCTTGGTAGATGTGTGTCCAATTTGCCCTCAAAGATAGCCTTAGGGTAATTCAGCTGTGATTTTATGTGCTTGTGCAGACCAAGGTGGCATTGCTTCTAATAAGGCACCTGTTCCTTCTTGGCCCTGTCCAACAATTATCTCCACCTATTATGGTATTTGTGTATTGCTACTGTCCACCACGGAAGCTTACCTTACATTGAGGAGGATGATGTTATCCTGTCTGGTATTGCAGAGTCCATACAGCTATGTAGGTGACCACATAGTATTTTGGTGTGGGCCTGGACACTACTGCTAGTTCCAACTAATGGAATGTGTGCTGTAAAGCTACTTCTACCTGCTCTGAGGAGATTTATAGTCAGTTGTATAAAGTTAGCATTGTTTGACCCTGATAAGAAGAGGGCAGGGGAGATGGTGACCTGAACAGTAATAGCTATGTGGTCAGATCTTACCTAGGAGGATGATACTGTAGGAGTGCTACAGTGGCTACTCATGTTAGTTAGAAGCAGGTACTGGATATTTCAACCTGTCATAGGAGTGTTGACCAACTGATCCACTGCATTGCCATTGACAAAGCCAAGGAATCTCTGTGCATTCATGTTCTGGTGGAATAGGTCATGCACACTATGGTTGGGTAGTTGATGTCACCCAGGAACATGGTAGACAATTGAATCCTGACAGATTCCAGCAAGTCCCAATAGGTGTGGTGGATGTCCAAAGTCATGGTTGGAGGCCTGTAGCTAGCTATGATTTGAGTAGGTGTTTTGTCAGCTGTTAACTGCACTCGGAATGTCTCCTATGTGTCATGCATTTTGGCAGCTTGGAGGTGTGCATGTGTATGATAATGTTCAACACTCCACCTCCTGTGGCTTTGCAGCCCTCCATGTGGGGTCTAAACATATGATGGGATGAGTAACCTGGCAAGGTTAGTGTGCTCTCCACACGTACAAAGCAGGTGTCAGTGACCGCACAAATGCTGGCATCCTACAGGACAAGGTACTCTTGCATTGACATGGGTTTCATGCTAAGAAACCTAGCTCCTGTTAGAGCAAGACATCTGCACAAAGGCCCACATCACTGGTGGGGAAAACCTGGAAAATAGTGTCAGTTCATGAATCTAGCTGAAACATACTTAGTTGCCAGAAAACACGGTGTCACATTCACAGGTCTACCCCACAGAATATACGATCTGATAGTCAAATGTATGCTATTATGTTATGACTACAGTCTTTAATGGGTTGGCAGTGATGTGCCAGACAATACACAACTGTATGAGGCATTGACTACAAATATGAGGCCGACATGTGGTCAGTCTGCAAAACTCTGGACAGTTGTCAGGTATGGGCTCAGCATATAACATACAGTTCAACACACATTTTTGTGCCTGTAGTGTACTATGCACATACCCTATATAAGTCTCTTACATTTGTAAGACAGGCATATTTATCATAGTAGCATTCACAGGTGACATATGACTATTTACAACATGGCCTAACAGTGTCACACTCAGTATTGGACAACAGACACTCCAGTAGTAGGTGCTATATATGAGCTGACCTTTGCTGGAATGACTCAGTGGCCGGAGATCTGATCCATGTCAATGCAGACAGGGCAAGCAGGAATGATCATAGGTGCCGGGCAGCAGCATGTGAGTCCAGCAGGTCTTGTTGCGACCTAGTGTTTAACTTCCTATTTGATATTATTGCATCCCTCCTTCTGCATTCCATTACAAGCTTCCATGATTGACATACCTGCTATAGGGCTGAAGAGTTTCCTCAGAATAATGGTAATGGTCAAGTTTGTGTATTCAGTCTGTCATTGTGTAGATGGGTTCAGACCTGTGTTGCATAGACAGCAGCTTGCCTTCTGAAGTTAATGCTCATGAGCAAGTGATAGTCTGTGCACCAATTGGTGTCTCCCAATTGCTACTTGCATCCAGAGCAGCTGTGTAGTCTTTCCATTAGCCAATGCCATAGCAACACAGTGCTATAATTAAGTCCTTCATGTGGGACTTGTCCCTTTTCCTTGCCTGTGTGGAGGACATTATGGAGGTGTGGGGGCTTCAACTTCATAATGGTAAGTGGAAATACCTCTTTGGTCAAGACATGCAGAGACAGCCCAATAAAATGGGGGACAAAGCTCCAGAATTGGGAACAGATTGTGAGTAAGTATTGCTGTTATACACACACAGAGAATTGCTAGATTAACAGGGTTTGTCTGGACATGCATTTTCTGTGTGACTTGACATCTGACAGTGGTATGTCACTGACATACCTCTCAACTATCCAGATGTCCACAGACTGCCCAGAAGTTTGCCTGTTATGTTTAGTATGTTCTTCAGACAATATGTGTTTCTGAGAAATCAATAAGATAATGTGAGGATTGTACTCAGTAAATGTTTACATCCATTAGTGTTTCAGATATCAAATCCTTCAGAGATGTTATGTTACAACAAGCCCTGTAACACCGGCAAATGTTTCAGTTTGTAACACCATTATTTGAGATATGTCTCTTTTTGGCCCCCTGTGCCACAAGTATGTCATTCTTTGTTCAGATGTCTTACAGTGAGAGGTTCAGAGGTATGGTATATCACTATTCAGTGACTGCACTTCTGATATCATCTCAGTGACTTAGCAGACTGCTGGAAGTGGTATGCGGTAGTGGCCATAAATATGGTCCCACACTTTGAACATTCTGTGGAAATCTGTACACTTGGGAGTTATGTATGTCTGGCCATTGTTAACAGACTGCCAAGACTGTGTAGCAGTGTTGTGTGTAAATGTTTGTTGGACTGAATACAGAGAGTAGCAGATGTGAGTGTCATAGATACTTTTCTATCTGACTGTGCATGCTGCTACAGTTGCTGGTGGTCTATCAGGTGTATATGTTTGTAGGAGCAGACTGAGAAATGTCCTGTAATACCTCAGGATTCCCAACAGACTGTGAGTTGGTCAGTATATGTCAGCTTGGTGTGTTATTGGCAATCAGGATATGTTTGTTCAGTTATTCTACTCTAGAGTTCATTTGGGTTGCTGGTATATTGCTGTGACTGTGGTGCAAATGGCTGTGGGTGGACATTTCTGCATGAATATCTGCTTTTCCTTACAGTTCCATCCATGTAGTGCATGATATATTTGGAAATACATGGGTAATTCTCTAGAGCTGATTTGGGGTAGTGTCATGTTGGTCATCCTGTGGTTTAGGAGGTGCTGGGTGAAATGGTTAGCAGCTCACACTGTTTTTTCTCTTCTGTTACATGACTGCATTCATAACTCTCCATTGTCCAGATGTCTAGACATTGTCCAGATGCGTGACTCATATGATTGGTCTGTTCCCCATAACAGTTGTGAGTTTCTGACAAATCACTGGGATGATGTCAGCGTTGACATCAGTAAATGATGGCATTCATTTGTGTTTCAGACCTGGAATCTAAAGTCAAACCATGGTACTCTAGCAGACTTATACATGTATGACAGCCATATTTCAAAGATGTCACTCTTGTTTGCCCTTTATCCCTCCACTTTGTCAGGCTTTTTGCAGATGTCTTGCAGTAAGAGAATGGTTATCTATAACTATACATATATATATATATATATATATATATATATATATATATATATATATATATATATATATATATATATATATATATATATATATATATATATATATATATATATATATATATATATATATATATATATGGATAGATATTTGTATTTATACATGCATATATATGTATATGAGTACATATGAGTACTATGGGTATATATTTTTCCCTTATGTTAAATGACTGTAGTGCATGATATGTTTGTAAAATCATTACAAAATTCTGCAGCTCAGTTGGTGTATTGGAATGTTGCACTGATTGCACAGCACAGGGTCCTGGATTCAAGACTTGGAAGTGATGACTGTTTTTCATTAATGTTAAATGACCAGAATGCACGATATATTTGAAAAAGTATTGCAGATTCCCACAGCTCAAATGGTGTAGTGGTATGTTGCTGTGATTGTAGTGCCAGCATTCTGGCTTAGACACTTGTCTGTGCTGCGTGTTTTGTTGCTGAGCAAAACAAGGGCTGATGGAGACAGAGTGATTAAATCACTTTTAAGCAGTTGTAAGTGGGTTTGCATGGTTTTGCGTGAAGCTAAGTGATGCTAACAGATGGTTAAGTCCTCTTAGCTTTGCTTAGCACTGCTTACTCCCACTTACACCCATGCTAATTTTAATTAAAGAAAAAAAAAGGTGATAGGAAAGTGGTGAAATGGGGGCAAGCAGGGGGTAAAACATTAGGAAAACCAGTTAGGGATGGGCAGGACAGGTGTAGGAAAGGTCCATAGCTCTAAATTTCTTTTGCAGCAACAGCTGTGAATAATGTGCAGAATTTGGAATTTTCAGCCTCACACCCCACAGAGAGGTTTGTTGGCAACAGACATTTGTAGAATAATTGGTGGGTATATTGATTCATTTCACTGTACATGGGGGTGAAATGTAGAGCTGTGTATGGGGCAATGATTTTTTTGTGGGACAGATGCTCTTTTTTTTAGGTGAGAGTGGGTCATGGGGGAAGGGCTGTGGGTATGTTTGGGGAGGTAGGTTTGGCAGGATAGGTAGTATTTGCAGACAGAAAAGACACACAAGACAGCAGACAGGGGGTGGTATATGACACATGAGAGGGTAAACACCTTGGATAGGGACGGTGGTTGGGAATCAGAGGCCCATGAGCCCCCAAATGGATACAGTGGGACTGAGGTCCCCACCCAAGTTCATGACAACTGTACCTTCATGGCAGCAAAGGTGGCTGTGCTAGGGCTAGAAAAGAGTGGCACCCTGCCTCTTGAGGTGCACCAGGCGGCCCATCCAACTAAGATTGGATGATGCTGCGCACCATACCCTGGAACATTCTGCGGGTGACATGGTTCCTCTTCATGCCTGCACCCAAGGGTGGGATGGGCCTCTTTTCCTGAGGCGGTTCCACCCAAAAGTGGTGCAGGACCAGTGGAGGAGGATGTTCTGGGTTTAGTCCCAGACATTCTGGGGCCTAGTGCCATGGCCAGATGGGACGAGACAGGTAGATCTGCCAGGATCTGCCTTTCCAATGTGCTATGGTGTTGAGGTTTTCCCAGATATATTGGTTAGTCATAAAAAAAAATTCAAGATTAGTTTTAACAGCATGCATGGGTGTTCCAGTTAACCCAAAACAATAGATCTCAAACAGTTGTATGTTGCAAATGGGACACATAAATGGAACAACATTAAGCATGGTAACAGCATGCCAGTAACAATGATGGCAAAAGGCCACCAACGATGGTATTGTAAACAAGGTATGTTAACATGCAAACAATTGATTATATGAACATTAATGGAACACATGTCCCAACATTAGGTTTTGAGAAAAACATACCCGTAGTATATGAATAATAATTACTGATGCAGATGAGGGTGGAGAAAGAGAAGGAAAGTCCATCAACAACTGCATAGGTTTCTATTTTTCACAACAGTACTGCTCAATACCCTAGAGGTCTGCCCTCATTTTACATCTACCTGCAGCCCATATCTTGTGTAGCACATACATATGTGTTAAACTGTCAGCCTGTAATGGTATGGGGCAGACTGTGACAACTATGGGTACATTACTTAAGGGAGATTGTACATGTCAGGGTTACATATCTGACATAGAAGGTGTACCCTGCACTGCTGGTGTGTGTGTCTGCTACTGGCATACTTCTCTGAATTCACATCTGTGTCCAAGATTATGGGCAGCAGTGACCACTAGCCATGACAGTGTGGCACTTGAGAGATGTATTGGGGAGAGGGCATGATGTGTGTACCTATTCTGCTGTCATTTGCAGGCATATGGTGTTGTATAGTGGAACAGTTGTACACAGTGTATTAGTGTACCCTTCATACAGCTACTACACACATTTCTTTACCTGTAAGACCTGTGGAGAAAATATCTGTTAACACTTACTGAATGTTGCTACAAATATTCAGGTGTATTAGTATATCCTTCATACAGCTACTATACACATTTCTTTACCTGTAAGATCTCTGGAGAAAATATTTGTTAACATTTTCTGACTGTTTCTACAAACATTCAGAGTTTCTATTGTGCACATATGCACACATCTCAGTACCACTGCCTGGGTTCGAACCATGTCTGGGTGTGCTAATATGAACAACAACACTATTTACCATCACACTGAGCTACTGGGGAACTGTTGCTTTTTGCTTCAGTGATTTCTATCTAATACTCTCTGGGTTGGACAGTCTGACCTTGTAATCCTGAAATTCATGCATGACAGATAGTTATTGCACTGTGTATTACTCCTTTGAAATAATACAATCTGGTTAGCAAAGGTTAACACAAGACTGCAATGCATACTAACTGTTACCCAGAACAGCATCAGTTATTTCATGCTGTCAATGCCATATTTGCTGTAAAGAACCTGTACACATTCTATTTCTATGAGAACATACCAGAGTAAACACAACAGTTTGTTGTATATTTTTATTGCAGTGGAATGACTTTTATTATTGTACATCCTGTGGATAAGTATTAGTGCAACAAACATGATTTATTCATTAGATACAGTGCACAATATACCTACTGGCAGTAAACAATGTACTCCTTCTACTTTATGGCACTACATGCTGCAAGATAGATCTGTACTCACCAGCCTGTGGGTGCATCCTTGTCAGTCTGTCGGCATGGGCCTCAATGCTCATAGCCCCCTCTCCTGCAGCTTTAGGGGTGAGAAACAAACATTATGCATACATGTCTATCACATACTCAGGCTGGAATTTGGTTCAGCTGTATCTGGGGTACTTACAAACTGCTGGAGCATGCTGGTCCCGAGCATCTTGGATCCATTCAGCCAAGAGCTCCCCCTCCTATGCTTTAGGTTGGCATAATGATGCCATACCTGTTCACCAGTTCGGGGGATTCGAGTGGCACTGGTGAGGTCACATGCCAGATGGTCCCAGGCCTCTGCTTTGTACTGAGAGACCTAGTACTGGCCCTGCAGCAGTCTGTCATCTTGGTGTTCTACGAGGAGTCCAGACATGACTCTGGACTCCAGGATGTCCCGGTGTTGAGCCCAAAAGTGTGCTCCCTCTCCAATGCCAGACATGTTCCTGTGGAGATCAAACTACAACAGGTTATGGCTGTATTCCCACCTACATGGTTTAAATAAGGCCATATTCCCACTCTTTCCATCATTGGACCATTTTGAAAATGCTGAGCACAGCTTAGCAACACGCAAACCCGCTAAGTGAAGTTAAGCTGTGCTTAAAGGGCTAGATGCTGAGTATTGCTTAGTGGTGCACAATTCTGCTTAGCTGAGATGACCACTGCTTAGAATTCCTGTCTAAGCAATGCTTAACCTGGCTAAGCAGATCTGAACAATGCTTACCATTGCTCAGTTTTTATCTTAATAAAATATCAGGATTGTAGAATAATTCATCATTACTGACATATTATTAAGTGTACATGATTTACTTTACATGACATCCCCCTATGTGCCTTCATTATATTATCTTGGGATGTGACTATACAGTATGGGACACTTGTGTGTACATGGGTGATTTCACATGTTATATGCACTCACACTTCCATTTAACATTAAAAAAATGTTTAACAATGCTTTCCCGTATAAAAATAAAGTGCCTGTCTTGTTATCCAAACCGTGAATGCCTGCATGTCAAGCTGGGACTCCAACCACTATGCTATCTCATAGTTAGGAATTTAGCTGTATATTTTTATTTATCTGCTATAAACTGTTTAAACAATGCTGAGCAGAGGGCCCTAATGTGCAAACCCATTCAGATACACTTAAAAATATCTTAGAATGTAAAAAAAATAATTAGATTAATACACCCACTTAATTTACATGTATCTGTACTCCTTGTCAGTCACAGTAAGGGAAAGTGTAAGGGAACACATAAGGACAAATCTTTGGCAGATCATTCAGGGTTTATGTCAGGGGATAATGACAGACATTTGTGTTTCAGACTTTATACCCTTCAGAAAATATGTGCACATGCTAAACCTTTTATTCTATCAGCTTTCCAAGTTTGTATGTGCAATATTTAAGAGGTGTCCCTATTTGTAGGACTTTGTCCCCCATTATTTATGGATTTGTACAGTTTTCTGGCTGCACAAGGTTGAGTGGCATGTGAGGCAGGCATCTGGGCATTCTGCAGAAACCTGTACAGTGGAGGGGTATGGCTGTACGGCACTTGTACAATGGCAGACAGTTGGGTTTCAGTCTTCATACCTTTCAGGAAGTCCGTGCTACTGTAAAACTTTTATTCTATCAACTTTCTGGGTTTGTAAGTGCAATATTTAAAAAGTATCCTTATTTTAGTGCCTTTATCCACCCATTGTTTATGGCTTTGTACAGCTTTCTGTCCTAGGAGGTTGAGAGGTATGTGAGGCAGGCATCTGGGCATTATGTGGAAACCTGTACAGTGGAGGGATATGGCCATACAAACTTTTATAATGCAGGGGTTATGTGACGGAACCTGTTGCACACCCCTTGCATTGATTTCTTGTACTCCTATCATTTCAGTGTCCGTAGACACTAAAATACTCATTTTATTTAATTACAGTGTCTGCAGACACTGAAATGCTTTTCAAAGGTGCCGTACGGTACTTTCTGAGTGCAGGGGGCATGTTAGATGTGCATGCACTACTTAAACAACCCCCCTGCACTCAGTAGTGTTTGTGTCCATTTAGCCTTAGCAGCAGCATGCCTTCATGAATATGCAAGGCATGCTGGTGTTAAAGCTAAGTGAAAACGAACATGGTTCACTCCATGTAGGAGTAGCACTATTCCTGCATGAAGTTTATTGTATCCAGAGGAATGTCTATCATGCAGAACAATTCTGCAAAAATCAGAACACAGTACAATATTGTTATGATGGTAATTTACACAGGGACTGAGACACAGTAATTATGAACAGTTACCCATGTTCCGATATGTCATGCTCCTAAAAAAGACAACACTATTCCTTCTTGGTCAATTCTATATGTGTTTAGAAACACAGACACACAGTCTCACACACACACACACACACACACACACACACACACACACACACACACACACACACACACGCACGCACACACACACACACACACACACACACACACACACACGTGTCAATAACATTGTAAAAATGTATGAATGGTCAAAACCATATTCTGCTGTATAGATTCAATGATATTTATGAGCAGACACAACATGCCATTGTATAAATGATGAGAAAGATACCATAGACTATTGTGGACAATAGGCACAACATATGGAAACTTCCTGAGACAGGCAGCATTATATTTGGCTGAACATATATCAATATGATGACTACAACACTAAAAATAATGTGATTTGTTCAATCAAAACAGCTGTACGCATATTAGAATGTAATACATCTGTTAATAGCAGTATTGCATGTGTAGAATTGTATACATTCTCATCCAAAACAATCATGAATGAGAAGGCTTGCAAATCAATTATTTTGGAACACAATTGCCGATTATGACCTGCCACTATCAAATATATACCCATTCAAGTGTCAACCTAGGCTATAGCAGTGTTTTTTTTAAAGCGTTTGGAGACAGAAACAATACCAGTGTTGGCCTGCAGGGAGTGCTCATTATCAATTTCTTCTATCAAATGGGTACCTGGTTAAGTGTTAGTCAATGTAGGCTATAACAGTGTTTTAACAAACATACATATGATGTGTGAGGTGGATATAATACCAAAGTTGAACTGAAGGCCATGCCACACTGTCTGCAAACAGCTGGGCTAGCAGTGCCATCAGACACTTGCATCACTCTGAAGAAACAGGCTATGCACAACAGATCAAACATTACAATGCATAGCCAGGCTGCAAGTGTGCTAATCCATGTATCATAAAGAATAGTCTCAACTCTGACACTTGTATGCAAATCATTCACCAAATAACCTGTGTGTCAGATACACACAACAAACTGTTCTTTATGATGTGGATGTAGTTATACAAAATGTGTGCTGACAAAATGCATCAAAAATAGATAATATGTCCGACTATAACTTGTATACACAGTTGTAATGGCAGCTAATGTTTGCTGATTTCACTTACCTTACTGATGCATGTTGGAAATTCCTGCATTTTGATCAATAACCATGTTTTTTGAAAAATACAGGCCTGAAAACAATGAACATCTCAGTTCATAATATAGTTGAAATATGCAACATACCTCGTTCCCTCTTTAAGCCTGTAAATCTGCTGGATGCACATAGCTCTGTTCTGACTGCGGTCCTCGTCTGGAATAAAAAGAAAATATGTAAAAATTATAAATTAAATGACAAGGATAAACATTTCACAACACACTTTTAGATGGTTATTTTGCATAACCTTAGTTTAGCACTATACTCTGTTGACATTGTAACATTCAGGTGTTAACATCTTTGAGCCATACCTTTCAGCTGTCAAGATTTTTTCAGAATATCCATATTTTTGCTTAATATATTTGGTCTATTCCTCCTAAAGTTTGTGTTTTTTGGCTAATCACTGAGGAGTGAAGTCACTAAATAATGACATTCCATTTGAGTTTCAGACTTCATATCCTTCAGAAAACACATGCTGACACAAATCTCTTTATTCTAGCAACTTTCTAAGTTTAAAAGAGCAATATTTAAAATCTGTCCCTATTTCTAGGCTTTGCCTAGATGTTTTGTGCTGGTTTAAGCACTTGGGCTTTGGGTCAGTTTATTTACATTAAGAAGGTGTGGTCTGCACTCTTGTGAGAGGCTGGATTCCGCCCTTCTGAGCTGGGAATTTCTGGTCACAGGCTTATTGTGCCTGCTTATTTGAACTGTTTCTTTCTGAAAATGGTGCGCTTTGTTGCTGCAACATAGACCAGATTCAGGCCTGCTGAATCTAGCTTTGTTTGTATAACTTGAGCACTGACCCAGGCCATCTTTTTTTGGAGAAGGTTCCCCTGCACCTTAGCAGCAGGAGTGTGCAGTTAGAACTTGTCTGTTTGAAGACTGCTAGAGTAGGGCTCAGTTTTGAGCTTTTTTTCTGGTTCATTGGGTAACTTGTTTAAATCAGTTGTTCGTTTTCTATTGTTTTATATATATATATATATATATATATATATATATAATATATATTTAAATGCATTCTATTCTACTGTATTTGTGTTTCTTCCTACTTTATTACTAGTGGCATTGACTACAACTCTGATCTGAGATATATAACAATAAGTATCCTTTTCTGTGCATTTAAAGAGTTTTTTTTTATTGTATCTGCTTTATTTTCTGAAAAAAATATACTTGTTTCCCGCCTTTCTAAGCTAGTATAGTCCAGTTTTCAGGTCAAGTGCTGAATTCAGGGCTGTGTTACAAATCTCCGTGTTTGCCCATACCTTACCTGGATAGAAGGAAGTTTCTCTGCTCACCTGTGAGAGAGGGAAGCTTTGAGCAGCCTATCTGTCCCTGGAGGAGTGGTTTCAGCCCAGAAATTAGTAGTTTATTGGCCATTTTGGGCTAATTTCCATCTCTTTCATTTCCCTGCTGTAAATACCGCATTTGCCCGGGTTTGCATGCCAGGCAGTGCCAGTTAGCCAGGGTATAATTATTCCCGGCTCCACAAAGTCTCCTCTTCAATTTTTCCCTTGAAACTAGACAAACTTTCAACTTAAGCACTCAAGCCATTCATTTCTCAGCCCAGCACTTGCTCAAAACTAATAGCAAGCACTTATAAACCCTAGCACTAGACCCTCCTATACTGTACAGAAGGACAATGCTCTCTATTCAACCTTACCAGCCATTCAGTAAAACAGTTAACTCTACCTATCAAGGCATGTCCAAAGGGCAGTTTCAGGCATACTCTCCCGTCCAACTGGTGAATCTGGGCATTTTGAGGCATTGTTACAACTGCCTCATGTACACAGACAACCCTCTCATCCTACCACCAAACACTAATACATGTGAGAGATGCAATTATACAGCCAAACTGGAGGCTAAGCTCTCTCAACCCAAGGCTGGATCAGACAGTCAAGAGGAGAAGGGAAATACTTGCATCACACCACCAGTCTCATATAGACCCATTAAACCAGCACCGGCAAAAAACACACATAAATACATGAAATCATACTCAGAAGCTCTAAATAAAAATCTGCAAAAGCAACAGAGACCTCCAGAGCAGGCATCCAAGCAACCTCCACCCCCCAAAACAAATCATGAAACACATACTTCACAAAACCAGTGTGCCATGCAATCACAGCCCTTATGGCAAAACAACATACTCAACATACTAGTAATAGGTGACTCTATAGTCATGCACACTGATGTTCCACTCACTAGGCTGAATAAGGAGAAGGTTACTGTTAGCTACCTGTCAGGTGCCAGGATCCGCCACATAAGACAAGCACTCAGGTCACTCCAGAACAAGTACAAATATGACTCTGTCATTGTCCATGTTGGTGTGAATGACCTGAGCTGTACATCCCTGGACTACATGAAAAGAGACATGGAAGAGCTCTCTGATCTTGTAGCCCAGGCTGGTATGACCCTGACCTGAGTAGCATCCTGCTCTCACCAAGAATGATACCACAGTATAAAGAAAAAAATATCAATTTCAACAATTGGCTAAGTTTCTGGTGTCATTCAAAGGGGATCCAGTGTCTGTCCACCTGGGATGACATGCTCGACAAGCCACGCTGCTTCGCTAGAGACTGCTTGCACCTGTCACACTTAGGCTTTCGAATACTGGCCAAGGCTCTTGCCACCCCCCCCCCCATAGTGCCTTTTTTAGGCAAGGCTCAAAAGACAAACCCACCGCCATAAATAGCACAAGTAACAAAAAACTGAGGGTGATGCTACTCAATGCCAGAAGTCTAAACCTCAAAATGCCCACACTCGAGGCACTCCTCAGTCTGGAGAAAATCGATATATGTGCAGTAAGAGAAACTTGGTTTAAGGCTCCAGAGATCACCCCAGCACTACGAGGCTACAACTCATACCATACATTTTAGCCACAGAACCCAGACCGAAATACAAAAGGTGGAGTCGTATCCATATTCATCAAGGATACCCACACCTCTTGATTAGTGGCACAGCACGATGCTTCAGAGATCATCCAAGTGCAACTAACAACGGGCAAAACTGCAATTCAGATTGTAGCTTGCTACAAATCACCCACCATGTCCTAGGACCCCCATTCCGCATTTCTGGAAACACTGGGAAATATAAAGGTCCTACCAAATACCCTAATATTGAGTGATTTCAATTACCCAAACATTAATTGGAAGAACTACTCAAGTACTAACTCCCTTGCCCAACATTTCCTAGAATTTATAAACTCAAACACCCTGGATCTACTGGTCAACACTCCCACCAGAGGTGACAACATATTGGACCTGGTCATCACCATCATGGGCGACCAGTGCTCCACACCAGAGGTCAACCCCTCACTGGTTAGATCTTACCATAAACAAATCACTCTGGATATCCACATTCCACTCCACCCTGAGGCAAGGAAACCACCATGAAAAAACTTTTCAAAAGCAAACATCACATTACTTAAGACCGAGGTGGAAAGTTTCAAAGCCCCCATGCTAAAGGATAACATTGTCCAAGCTGCAAAATCCTTTACTAATGCATTCTACGGGCACCTGCAAGAATGCATGGATCATGCTATCCCAAGCAAAACCAAGACTCACTCCTCCAAGAAAAGGAAACCAGTCTGGTAGCCTCCTGCCATAAACAAGCTATACAATAGAAGGAGGAAACTAGTACAGAAAAGAGAAAAATCCCAAGAAGGGAAGACATCCCTGATCAGTATCAGCAAGAAACTATGATCCCTCATAAAATCATCCAAGGTGAGTTTCAAAAGAAAAAATGCCAAGGACTCCAAGGATAACCACAGGGCATTATTTAGCTATGTCAAGAATCTAAGTGGCAATGCTCATATCTGTTCGGAGTTAGTGCAGAATAGTACAAAATACACTGAACTGACCGTTATTGCCAACATCCTGGCAGACAGGTTCAGTGCAAACTTCACCCCCCTCTCATACCCAAAAGGACTCATAACCATACCAGAAGAATGTAGAGCTCCTGAAATCACAGACCCTCAGGTTAAAACAGCCCCCTCCAAAACCAAAAACACAGCATCAATAGGACCAGACTAACCCCTCACCTAAACTCACTGTTCAAACTCAGCCTCTTCACAGGTTATGTACACAGAGAGTGGTGCACAGCAACGGTTATTCTGCTCCACAAAGGTGGAGCCACAACAGACTATGGGAACTATTGCCCTATAAGCCTGACTAGCTTGGTCTGCAAGGCTATGGAGCACATCATCATGGAACTCATTAACAGAGACATTGGGAACCTCCAAACACTGGACCCTACTCAGTTCAGCTTTGTTAAGGGCAGATCATGCCTTTTAAACCTGGTGGACTTATTTGAGACAGTTACCAAGGCTATGGATGAGGGAAATGTGGTACACACAGCCTACCTAGACACCAGCCTGAACATAACCCCCTACGTCACAAGATGGGTTGCCAACTGGCTCACAGACAGAACCCACATGGTAAGAGTTGCGGGAGCTAGGTCTGACTCTAAACCGGTTACAAGTGGTGCTCCCCAGGGCTCAGTCCTAGGACCCCTCCTGTTCAGCATATACTTCTCAGAGGTCCTTGTAAGCACAGGAGAATTATGGCTGACCAAGTTCACAGACGACTGCAAACTAGGGGCTATAACTGAATCTCCGGCTGACACAGACATCTTCCAAAAGGGTCTCACTGAGACGGACACCTGGTGTCAAAATCATGGCCTCAAGCTAAATGCCAAAAAGTGCATAGTCACCCCCTTTGAAAAAAACAAAATACCCACAAACTACCAAATAGGTGGTAGTCCCTTAAATACAGAAGAGGTAATAAGGGATCTGGGGACCCAAGTAGATAGTAAACTCTCCTTTGATAATCACATTGCCAAAATGGTTAGAAAATCCTTCTATGTGGCACACCTTATCCCAAAAGGGTTCGCATCCAGATCAAAAGAGGTCATTGTGCCCCTCTACTCATTGATCATCAGACCCATCATAGAGTACAACGCCCCATTTGGGATGTATCTTACAAGACACCCGCAACAGCTGGAAAGACCACAGAAGTACCTCACCAAGAGGATCACTGGCCTCAAACAGATGCCCTATGCAGCTCAACTGAAGAAACTCCAGCTGTACTCGGTTTCACTCCGCCTACTCAGAGGTGATCTCTGCCTGACATACAAGGCCATGTCCAACCCAGAACTGATCGACATGCTCCACCTAAAGAAAAGCTTATCCCCTCGAGCCACACTCTCTAGGGATCTAAACCTCACCACAACAATAAATAGGATGTGCTGGAGGGATAATTTCCTGTCACAGAGACTTCCCATGCTTTGGAACAAGATTCCAATCTACATTAGGCAGAGCTCCTCGCTAACATTCTTCAAGAGAAACCTTGCCGAGTGGATGGGAAACAGAAAGTTTACCCCGGGGATCACTTCAGTGGCTCTGCTGGACAGAGGCACAGGGAATTAATCTAAGGGGGCGGCGAAAGCCAACACATTCTGGCTAGGCTTATAAATGCCTTCGGGCAGATAGCCTAGTACCTGCCTATGAACCTATGAACCTAAGATGAGAGGTATGCTGAGCACAGATTGAAGAACGTGAAATTCCAACCTGCAGACACAACTTACAGCCAAACTCTAATTTTGAGAACTATCTGCATACCTAACACCTTAACTGTAAAAGGTGCATTTTTCAGGCATTGAAAACAATAAATGTTATGACATCAACCTGTTGGTGGATGGCATACTAAGAATGATCTTGGCTTAGGATTGTAAAGTATGAACATGTGCTGCTTACACAGCTAAACTGTTTTCACATTACATTCATGCCAGCACTGTGTTCAGAGAAATTAGCAGTAATTGAGATACTCCATTACTCATACAGTGTGACAGTGTCCTGTAATATCCAGCTTGTCTGAACAGAACCATACATGTTGCTGTACATTATGGACACAGAAAAGTATGTGCGAGGAACATTATTCCTTTTTATTGCACATCACTAGTTAAAGTCATACATCTTCCCTGGCTTTCATTAGCAATTGACTTATTCATGACAAAGCAATGCCTCATAGCATTTTAAACAGTATACAATATTAGCCTACTAAACTGCTCAGATATATCACAGGATTTATCAAGATGTACTGACACCACTGTTAAATTGCTGATATTAATGGAATTTTATGGATTATGGATATATCAGTAGTAATTCAAAGAATAACTGAGTTATTCGCAACATCTCTCAAATTATAAATTAATATCAATACATGTAAAATACTTTGCAAAAATAATTTTCTGGGTATATGTCATCAATGTAACAGTTTAAGATATATGTGTCCCCTTTCAAGACATGAACACACAGCGCACAAAATACAGACATGTTGACATGTGCCCCTACAAGCTGAGCTGACACTCAACTTGTGCTGTTTATAAACAAACAAGTATTGCCCTTTAAACACCACTGTTCAACAACTGATGTTGTTAGGCCATTGTGGATTACGGTGTTATACCTAGAAAGCCTATACCAGAGGGACACTACCATGCACAATATAAAATTTAATATACTATTGCAACATGATTATAGAAAAAATGTTATGGGTGAAGTTAACCAATGTAACATATTTGCCTGTGTGGTTTTGAAACCGCAACATGCCAAAATGTAGATATAGTGACCAGTTGTTTACAGGTAGTGCTAAATTGTACTAGACTTTCATTGTAGACAACTGTTACCTAAGCTGTTTATTACAAATCCTGTGTCAGTATATGGAAAATGCATACAATTTTTACACTTCTCATAGTGAGGACATAACAGTTATCAACACGTACATAACCAAATATGTTTAAATCAATGATACAGACATTGATTTGTAAATTAATTAAACTTGTCTCTGTACTTGTGTAGGAAGAATGATGTAAGTAGGTTATACACTTGTATGTCTTCCACCTTGTAACAGTCCAATAGCTGATACAGTGAGAATATAACAGAAAACCATGAAATGCACAGTGATCCATAGGCACGGTGCTATAGATGTTAATGATGCATGAGGGCAGTTAGATGTAGTAAAACATATGTTCATCTTCAGGCAGTTAGATGTAGTAAAACTTATGTTTATCTTCAAAGGACATAGTTATGGTAATTATTTAATAAGATAACAATGTGGGAATTGAACCTACAATCAAGAGGTCAATAATTACAAAGTCAATTAAATCAACACAAGCTAATTCCCACAAGAGCTAAAGCATGGTTAGAAAAACATCTGTATGATATCTATATCAATATACACAAACACACACACACACACATATATATATAAATAAATAAATATAGATATATATATATATATATATATATATGTATATATATAGGGTCTATATTATATGATCGAACACTATTTTCCAAGGGGAAAAAAAAATCACTGTTCCAAAAAAAAAGAAAAAGAAAATTGAAAGAATACATAAAGTGGGGGTCTTTGCCTCCCACACACCCCCTACTTAAATATACCAACTCTAAGATCACACTACAGTGCCGAAAATGGCAAAGTAATGGAAGTGGACAAGCAAATTCTTTCCCTGGGAAAGAATTCGCTTAAAAGCCGTTTCGCTATTTTGCCTTTTTGTTGTTTTAAGTTTGACCAAGACACATTCGATAGAATGCGTCTTTGGTCATCTAATAGGAACCCTATATATATATATTGGTCAAATAGTAGGACTATGATGGAAAATTATGAAATGTGCAGCCGTCCACAGTTTATGTACTATAAGTGATACATGAGGACAGTGGCTATGTGAAATTATGTATTTAAATGTTGTGAAACATATGTACAACTTCAAAGGTCATAGTTATTGCTATTAATTAATTATTAAATAAAATAACAACATGGGTATCAAACCATGGTCAAGAGGACAGTGAGCACAAAGTCCAGAGAATTATCCACATGAGCTAATTCACATAGCAGCTAAAACAGCTTTATAACAAAATGTATATGATATATATGTGCTAAATAACTATCTGTAAAATCTATAGCAACACTAACGAATATGTAGAATATTGATACTTACTGTAGAGATCTACTGTCTGCCTCCACACCTCATTCAAAGCTTGGCTGTGTCCTTTTAATGCAGGTCATCAATGTAGTGATGAAACTGTACTCCAGTGTGGAAGATCCCCATCCTCCATTGGTGATCCCTTATGATTTGGTTTCACACATCAATCATAGTGAAGTTCCTGAACCTGGCTCTCATTCTCTGCTCCAATCCAGCATTGACCATCAATATCTGGGTTGTCTCATCCTCAGTTCAGATGGGTACAAGGACACATGGCAGCCTCCTCGAAGTCTTCATCACAATTTGCAATTCTTTCAAATCCGAAAAACAGAAACACATAGAAATGCTCAATGAGGTATAACTCAGCTCACAGTTAGGAATGGCCTGATCAGTAAATGTATCAAAATAAATATTTGAAAGTGGCTCTAATGTCAAGTTCTAAGGTTAGTGGAAGATAATGGGCACATGCTACAAACAGTACCTTTTGTCAATGCCTACTGGGTGATTGCACAGTACACCTGCTTCTTCAGCACATATTGATGTTTTACATAGATGTCTGTGTATCGGATTCAAAAGATTTGAATGCTAATTAACCTTATTAATTATGTATGGTGCAAATGGTACTTAAAGCTGTGTGCACACAAGGTGCACTTTGATTCTGTGAGTCTGAGTGTGAGGTACATTGGCAACTGGTAGAAGTTCTGTAGTGGTAGTTAGTACATCTGTTAAAGATAACCATTTCCAAAGGTACATATTTAAAGTCATATTTAATCCATATGTTAAGTTTTACAGAAGTTGTCATAATTGCCTAGAGTGATGTTGTCCAAAAGTGTATGGATATAGGTGTTGCTCTTCTAAATTGTATAGTTCAGTCCTGTATGCAGTTGTATAGAAGACTTCCAATGTAATTTATAACAGTATATGGAGGAGGAGGGTCCCTATTAAATTATAGAACATTTCAAAGTTCAAATGTCATATGGTCGACACCCTATGATCGAACTTTGAAAAGTTTGAAGGTGAAAGGCAATGCAGAATGGGAACATTTCTCTTTTCTGCACTGAAGTGCTGTCTGGGAGTTGGTATATTTACGTTGGGTGGGGTGTGGGGGGTGCAGGAGGGCTTGTTCCCCTGCTCAGAGCATTAAGATAAGTGCTTTTTTTTACGTTTTTATTATATATTCAAAGATTCAAGTTTCGCTTATATGTTGTCGAACATATGAGGTTTGAAATTTTGAAGCTTTGAATATATAATATAGACCCGGGGAGGATTTATGGATCATCTTCAGTTTTTATTGGTAATTCCTTGCACTCTGTGGTCTACCAGCAGAAGCATATGACAATATCTGTATCTAGTATGTGATGTTGATGTTACAAATACTTATTAAGTCATGACTCCTAAAACAGTGTTATACCATATTCTTATGCTGTTATGAATATTTTTTCAATGGTGCTCTGTAACAAAGGTATTTTCAGTACTGTGTTAATTTACTATGGATCTGTACTACCTATGGATCCAAAGGTGTGCTGCTGCTTTCCATAAGTTGTTTAATTGTTAAGTGATTTAGTATTGCAATGTGGACTGTGTGTGGACTGTAGTGGCATGATGGTTTTTCTTTGGAGCTGTAATCAGTTTATATGTAATGTTGGGGGTTCTAATCCCAGTCATGATGTATACAGATATTACAAGTTGTGTTGTTTTTACAGATGTTGTATGATGCCATTGTTGATAATTTTTCTATGTCAGTACTTCTCACAGATAGTGTTATACAGATGTTTGCACTACACAGGAATGCATACTGTTTATTTTGACATATGCTGTTTCTTGACTCAGATGCATAAATGTACTCATCCATGAGGCTTATCATGTGTGTGTATCAATGTTATCCAGAAGACCCACCATTCTAGGGGTGACAACTTTCTCCCCAGGAAAATGACATCATCATTGATGCTCCTCACCAACATGGAAGGAGAATCCTAGGCCGATCAGGAGATACTCTGTGGATAAATGAAATATAGACAGAATTCACCAACATGATCAATGCTGTTGGAGGTCACAACCACTCCCACGAGGCCTGTAGTTGTCGCTGCCCAGACATGATTCTCCATACAGCCAATAGAGTTACACATTATGAAAGGTCAAGGGATGCCACCAGTGGTGGACCACCACTGACCCTGCCAATGACATCACAATCTTTTTGGCCTGACTGTATAGAGCAACAAGGGAGTGGCAGATCCCTGGTGATGGGACTGAAACAGGTGTTTATGGATGGACATGTATATATCCATGTTCGGTACAGGGATGAGCATTTTGATACTCACTGCATATTGCTTAAGCATGCTCATTCATTTATTCCTGTGTTGGATTTACAGCAGTAGAGTTTAGCAATGAACAAATTTCTGCACAAAGTGAGGATGTTTAATTTAAGTATATTTACATGTATTGGTAGATCGGAGTTACAGACAGAGCAGTGCAAACTACAGTTGTAATGTTTATTACATTGATATTCATAGGTCCAGCTACTTTGGGCCTACAGCAGGGAACAACAGTGGCACTGCTGTTTATTTTTACATTGTTGTTTCTGTAACCTTGAATACTCCAGGTCCATCCAGTGGAGGGGCAGGACATGCATTATCAAGTGAAGAAGGACCAGGTATGTAGGTATGTTACAATGACATTCTTGGAGTTTTCAACAATGTTTAGCACACGTGATGACTGAAATTTTTGTCAATATTTGTTACTATAGGCCCTTCTGATGTACATCTGCAATGCACATCAAGTGAGTATTTTCAGCCCATATTACTATATTGTATATGTGATGTCAGTATTAGTTTTGAGAACTACATGACTGTGCTGTCTTTCTGTTTACTTTCTTACTGCAGGATCCACAGCACAAACCACAACCTTTACATAGCAAGACTTCTCAAGTGCACATAAGCATGGTATGTGTATGTCACACATTCAGTCTTTTTAATCATGTTCACCTGTTACATGTTATAAATGATGTCATTCATAATGTCGTTTTTTCCCCTAACTTGTTGAAGTTCAGTGCAGTGGATCAACAACAACATCCTATGATAGTTGGCCAGGTATGTTGCTATGTTTTTATGTATCACATATGTCATGTATGTTTGCCATGTTAAAAGATTATGCAGTTATGGTAAGGTACATTATGTGAAACATATATATATATATATATATATATATATATATATATATATATATATATTAAACTACATCTGGAGTCAGTGCTATTGTAAAATTGCAGTGAAATATATATATGCCAGTTGTATTTTATATTCATTATGTGCTCTAGGCAGATTGTCCTGATCTATGTCTGTGTATCTTGTACCACATCAACCATCTTTGCCATCCAGAAACCTATCCGGCAACTGTGATGTTGTTCATAATGTGTCTCAGCATAGTGGTATGGCCTCTAGCACAGAAGAGATTTTTTTTTTTTGGAAAGTTCATTCATGTAGTTGACACGGATATTGCACCAGATGTATCCTCAAATGTGGAGGCCCAATTGCTTATGCATTCAGGGAATGATGACACAGTGGATGTTGAACAGGGTGAGACCATTGATCAATGCTCCACAGTTGGGACAATTGCTGCTGTCAGATGCACACAACAACCTGACACAGGTTGTCACTGTAGATATAAGTGAGCAAATGTTGGACATGGCCAAGTGTCAGAGGGTGTGCACCTCCTACTGCAGGCAAATTAATTGGCACAACTATGCCATTGTTCAGGCGTCTATGCACTTGCCAGTGCCACAGATTGTGTGGCACACCAGATATGTGTCATGCATGAAGGACAAGAGTGCAGACATATTGAGATTATGGCAGCATTCACTGCTCAGAATGAGAGTCCGCTAGCTGTGGCACAGTCAGTGGAAACCCTGGCCTCTACAGTACTGCAGCAATGTTGTACTACTAACATGATTCTGCATTCCATGACTATGCAATTGATTGCAACCTGTGAGAGGAAGGTCACCCATCTGCAAAGCCAACATTAGCTATCAGAAATCCCTGTCTGTGGTCCAACCTGCACAGTTGCCAACTGTTGGCTCATCTGCTGAGGTCCTTCCAGTCACAAGGCCTTTAACTCAAAGTCATACTCCCTCATCTAGACATGGTGTTGTACCCCCATCCATCTCCTTTGTGGAGCAAACAGGGCAGAATGTGTTATATGGTCATAGCTGGGTGAACCATGGTGTAAGACATCACAGATGTTGACTAAGACTGAGTTAGCATGTGTTCAACAGTGTAATATACATAGTTGACTGATATTATGTCAATACCACTGTGCTGTGAGATGTGTTTCTGAAATAAAAATAACTATGTGACTTTGTGCATGATTTCTCTTTTCTGTGTTATGATATTGTACAAATATGTAAGCATAGCACTGATGTGTGCTCCTTATTGTTATACATACAGTGAAAAAATAGAATGAGTGTATATGTATACCTGTGACAGTTGTTCCTTGAGATGATGTTTTTATTTTTGTCACATTTGCGTATGTTCATGTTGGAATATGTTAGGCTCATGTTATGCGTGATGCTCAGCGTGTACATCTAGTGGGTACTTCGATTAGATGCAAT
Source organism: Protopterus annectens (assembly GCF_019279795.1). NCBI lineage: Eukaryota > Metazoa > Chordata > Ceratodontiformes > Protopteridae > Protopterus > Protopterus annectens. The sequence continues at coordinate 1,503,220,280 of NC_056735.1, forward strand.
GCGTGTTGCTGCTGTGGGGCAACTCCTGAACATCAATGTTTAATATGTGTACACATGTAGATGTGGCTTGTCATGACTCAAATGTCTGGGTAAGATGCTGTCATGTAGCCTAGGCCTGCACTTGTGGTCACACCCTACATTAGCTAAGCCTGGGACTTCTGTCCCCTATGTCCACCTGCTCCTCCTCCAATAACTGGGGGATGACCTCTTCAGACATATGCGGTTCTTGATGTAGTTCACCCACACCTGCAGTTGGAAGACTGCCATGTGCTCACGTTAGCATGTTGTCCAGCATTGCACACACTGTTATCATCTGCGCTCCCTTCTCAGGTTTGTATTGCAGTGCACCCACAGATGTCTTCAATTTTCAGCCTCATTCCCTACTATCTTTCTCTCTCCCATACTGCATTGCAGTATATCCATTTATAATAACACCTTCCTTAATAGTACCTATTTTACATTGTATCCTTTTTGATGCTACTTCCCCAAACTAAAACTAAACTTAAAGTCCTCTATCTTGATAATACAACCATTGAAGTCACTTCTCATAGCAAAATATTAGGGGTGATAATTGATGATAATCTTACATTCGCCCTGCATATACAAAATTGCATTAAGAAAAACTCATCAAAAACTAGGGCCACTTTACAGAGCCAAAAACCTTCTAACCGATGCAACTAAAACTAGATTTTCCTCTACTTTTCTCCTCCTGACTCTTCTTTATGGTGACCCTGTCCTTACTAACCTCCAGGCTTCACAAAAACTGAAACTTCTACAACGCTATAATAAAGTTGCTAAATTTGAAACACATACCCTTTCAAAACCCACCACTGTATAGCAGTGAAAAACCTAAACTGGTTTGAATTGCCACATCAACTAACATATACACAACTTTTTATCACCCATAAAATTATTCAGTGTCAGTTTGCCTTGAGAGTATTAAAAAACATTCAACGCAATTATGTTCCCAGTCTGTCATTGTGATCCACTGACCAAAACTCCTGTCGATAAACCTAGCAAATCTGCTAGGTATTATCTTTACTCTTACAAGGCTGCTAAGGCTTGGAACTCCTTACCTATATCTATCAGGTCTATACCCACCCTCCCATCTTTCAAAACCACTCTGAAAGACTTACTAGCTAAAATCTGGCTCTGTTCTTGGTCAATACCAGGATCATTCCTTATAGAGTGGATATAAAAAGTTTATACACCCCTGTTAAAATGCCAGGTTTTTGCGATATAAAAAATGAGACCACAATAAATCATTTCAAAACATTTCCCACCTTTAATGTGATCCATAACCTGTACAATTCAATTGAAAAACAAAAAATCTGTTAGGGGAAAAAATACAAAAAATAAAAAAAATGTACAATAAGCTGGTTGCATAAGTGTGCACACCCTTAAACTAATACTTTGTTGAAGCACCTTTTGATTTATGTACAGCATTCAGTTTTCTTGGGTAGGAGTCTATCAGCATGGAACATCTTGACATGGCAATATTTACCTAGTCTTCCTTGCAAAAGCACTCTAAATCGGTCAGATTGCGAGGGCATCTCTTGTGCACAGCCCTCTTCAGGTCACCCCACAGATTTTCTATTGGATTTAGGTCTGGGCTCTGGCTGGGCCATTCCAAAACTTTAATTTTCTTTTAGTGAAGCCATTCTTTTGTTGATTTGAATGTATGCTTGGGATCATTGTTTCATGTTGAAAGGTAACGTTTCTCTTCATCTTCAGCTTTTTAGAAGATGCCTGAAGGTTTTGGGCCAAAAGTGACTGGTATTTGGAACTGTTCATAATTCCCTCCACCTTGACTAAAGCCCCAATTCCAGTTGAAGAAAAGCAACCCCAAAGAATGATACTGCCACCACCATGCTTCAAACTGGGGATGGTGTTCTTTTGGTGATGCTGAGTGTTGTTTTTGTGCTAAACGTACCTTTTGGAATTGTGGCTAAAAACTTCAACCTTGGTCTCATCAGACCATAACACATTTTCCCACATGATTTTGGGAGACTTCCTGTATTGTTTTGCAAAGTTTAGCTGGGCCTGGATGTTTTTCTATGTAAAAAAAGGCTTCCATCTTGCAACCCTATCCCATCGACAAGACATATGGAGAATACAGAAGATTGTCATCATATGTAGTACACAATCAGTACTTGCTAGAAATTCCTGCAGCTCCCTCAGTGTTGCTGTAGGTCTCTTGGCAGCCTCCATGACCAGTTTTCATCTTGTCTTTTCATCGGTTTTGGAGGGACATTCAGTTCTTTGCAACGTTACTGTTGTACCATATTTTCTCCACTTTTTGATGGCTGTCGTCACTGTGTTACATGGTATATCTAATGCTGTGGAAATTTTTTTGTACCCTTCTCCTGATTGATACCTTTCAACAATGAGATCCCTTGGATGCTTTGTAAGCTCTCTGCGAACCATGGTCTTTGCTGTAGCAGGCAACTGAGTAAATATCAAAAAAATCCTACTAGGACAGCTGAACTTTATTTGGGGTTAATCAGAGTCTCTTTAATTGATGGCAGGTGGGTACCCAATAAGACTGAATGTTGTAATTAAATCAAAAGGTGCTTCAACAAAGTATTAGTTTAAGGGTGTGCACACTTATGCAACCAGCTTATTGAACGTTTTTTATTTTTTATATTTTTCCCCTAACAGATTTGTTTGTTTTTCAGTTGAATTGTACGGCTTATAGGTCACATTAAAGGTGGGAAAAGCTTTGAAATGATTTATTGTAGTCTCATTTTTTATATCACAAAAACCTTGCATTTTAACAGGGATGTGTACACTTTTTATATCCACTGCACCTTCCTTTTCTCTCTTCTTCACTTACTTCCTTATTGCTATCTAATTCTCTTCTCTGATTTTCTCTCTAACTATACTATAAGCATGTTGTTCCTTCACTTCATATTGCAGTTCCTATTTGTATTACACTAACTTACCTTTAAGTTCTCTGCAAACTGTTTAAAATGTCTCTCAATTTTAAATGACTGTCATATAACTTGTGTTGATTCTTAACCAATGTTTTCATATTAGGCCTAATATATTATAATTATTTAAACTGCATATGTTTTTGTTTTATTTTTAAAGATTGTAAAATTATTGTTCTTAAAACGTTTTGCAATAATTTGGAGCTTTTCTCCCCAGGCCTCCACTCAAAATGTACTTCTACCCTGTGGGACTTTCCCAGTAATCAAATGTCAATAAATAAATAAATAAATAAATAAATGAATACATACATACATACATACATACATACATACATACAAAATGAACAAAAACGCTTACACATTTTTCAAAAGAGTCTCTCAGTTTAAAACATGCCTGGTAATTAGTGCAGAAATCTAATGATGTACAGTGTCAATAACCTGGTTTCTGTAGTCAAGGGTACAGGGTTTGAATCCTTACACTTCTGTTTGCCTGCTGTATGACCTTTGAATGCCACTTGATCAGGCAGTCATCCTGGGTTCCACCTATAAAGAAACATTTCTGTCCGCTGAGCTTACCTGGTTAAGAGATGTACAAAATTAATACATAGCCTTGATTACTGTGACAAGTCTTCTCAGTTTGCATAGCTTTTCTTGTTTCCAGTTTTCATCACAAAGTAGTCTAAATCTAACAACAGGACTGGCCATAGCATCATTTTTAGTTTAGTTCCTTATTTCTGGATACCTTATTTTTTTGCTTTCTAATTTAAATTCTTGGTAGTGTTATTATGACATTTTCATGTCAAAGAATAGTAGTGTAAGACAGATGTTTGAGATATAATAACAATACTTAACAATGACAAATGTGTGAGGTCAGATGTTACACCAGCTGTTCCACAGATTCATAATATGTGACAGGCATAGACTATGCCTAGTTGCTAATTATCACAAGGTATGAGTCACATCACAGTGCAAATGTTGTATTTGATAATGTATCAGTTGTCTGTGACTGTGACTGTGACTGTGTAGGTGGTCCCATGCTGTAAGAGAACTGGGAGCTTGTTATATGTATGTAATACGCCAAATCCTAATGATAATCTGTCACTGACCTGTTCTTAGCCTAGGCAGTTTGAAATAGATATACAGAGTAAAAAGTAATGCACAGCCTCGGTTTCTGTTAATGATGTATAAAAATGACCCTTAAGCTAGCCTGAAGAAGATCTGAGGGTAAATTTTTATAATAAGGTTATTGTGTTTACTATGGTTTCTTTTTAAAACATACCTTATGAGGTCTGAGTTTTCTGATTTTAAAAGTAGAAATAGAAACTGTTATGATTTGCTTTTAGAATATAAATGAAATGATGTATATAACTGAATACATGTGCTGTCTTGTAACTCAGAAAACATTATATGATACAGATGTACATAAGTAAATGATGATAATAGAAAAAAAGTCCCTAAGTGACTGAAGTTTAACAAGTAAAATCACTTGCTTTTAAAGTGAGCAGGGAAGATAGCATAACAAGTTATGATAATGATACTGCACTCCTAGATTATCACTGGGTACTTGCCATAACAAAATTAGCAAAACCAACAAAAAACAGAGTTGGAAACGCAAACAAACCTTTAATATGCAGCAAGCTGACCATGCACCAGGTGTTCATGCTGCAGTAAGCATCAAACCAGTTTTGGTTAAAAACAGATGCAATATCGATAGAACTGATAATTATTTTATATTTGTATGTTTCATTTTTACGTTATATTTTATATAGAATACTTATGTAATGTGACTTTAAGTGTTTTGATTGAATACTTGTTATCGGATTGTGAATGGGGCTGTGCCACGTGATTTTATTTGAATTTCTTTAAAAATGTCTGTTGACTAAAGTTCTTACTTTGCTGCATATTAAAGATTTGTTTACATTTCCAACTCCATTTTTTTTTTTTTTTGTTTTTACTGGTAAAGTTGTACCAGAATTTTAGTTTACTACAGCACTGGTCCTTTTTTTTAATTGTATACCAAAATTAACAGCCAGGTAACAGTACACCAAATAGATACCCAGCATACAGTGTGACATTTTAAAACTGGTTTAGCATAAATCATTTGTTTTAGTAGGCAGTTTTAGGAGATTTTTTTTGCTTTTCATATTGCAAGCACTGGTAGTCCACATACTTGTAACACTTCTATGTTGCATCATGATATTGAGGAACTTGTATTATTCTAATTACAGAACAGGACACTTCACAGTAACTGAGAAAGTACAATCATAATAGTCTACTGCACAAGAAATATCCAAGTGCTGCAGATAACAAAAAAAAAATGATTAGGTTTGCATGTTTAGCCCATGCAACATACCATCATGGCAACCTTTCATGGAAACTAAAATGACATCCAATAACTAGCAGAGCCTCACTACTTCTAAACATTCATCTGCTAAAAATATTGAACCTAAGTTGTTGTCTACCACTTAGGAAATACCTCCTCAGAAGAAAGTCATGGTACTCAATGTAGATTTAGTGAGGCCAACGTATGGCTCAGGTAATGATAGAGGAGCATTTATTGAAATGGGCCCAGCTTCATGTTATAGAATTTCAAGAGGCATGATACCTTCAAATCAAAGCTAAAGAGCATCTTATGAAGGTAAACAAATATACATGCTACCAAGACAATGACAAGTTACAGAAGCATTGCAAGGGTTTGACGCAGGGGCCAACCAACACAGGTGCAAGGTGATAAGGGGTGCAATTCGAAAGTTTTCTCGATACCAGTACAGAAATGCACACAGGTACTTAAGTGCTTTACCTCTACATGTGTAGGACAAACTGTAGAAAGCCATTTTCGAAAAAAATGTAACAATTCACTTGTTACAGTTTAATAGTAGAAGTAGAAGTCATTTTCTTCTGTACCACAAGGTCATGGACTGGCAACAGGGACTAGTTTCTATCAAAATGGAACAATGCACATCAGTTGCTTTCAATGGTTTACTATCAAAATGTTGAATAACACTTCTATTTTCAACATATAATCAACTGGTATCTGTGAAAACCGCAATGCCGAATTTCACTAGAGCCAAAAAAAAAATGAGCATTGACATTTCCTACTGCTCTGGACCTAGAAACAAGTACTACCATGGGTCAAGAAAGGGGTAACATTTGGCATTCTGGAATATTGGTGTTCAACATTTTCAAAATTCAGTATCTGTACTTTGGCAAAGTGTATTCAACAATGTTCCATTCAACATTATGATAGTAAACCGCTTTCAACTGCATAATTACATCATACGGTAGAGTCAGTATCTCTGTCAGTCTGTAAATATACCGATCAGTTATAATTAATATTCATATTCTAATCTTATTGCTTTATAGTCATCCTAAAATGCAAAATGTTGACTAATATCTTTCTTGTTTTACTTGAACCTTTGTTATTGTGCTATATTTTTGTACTTTTGTACTCATTATGAGCCTGGGTTTTGGCTGAAAAGGGTCAGTTGACCAGTCCACTCACCCACCCATCCAATAAATACAAATAAATAAATATGTTATAGTGATTATGAATGTTACGCATTTAGCATATCATAGCATAATCTTCATTAAAGGTATTCCAAGCTTGCCTGTTTTGCCAGACTCACCTTCCTAGATTATCTATATTATCACTGTGTGTCAGACATGGGCATGGATTCACGGATAAGTGTTATGTGCTTGCATAGCTCTAAATGGCATTTATTCAGTAGCACAATATGGCCCTTAACTAACAGATGTGTACTAGGGATTGCATACTGCTGACATGGTGATGGAAGGACTGCAAAGTAAAATATAGGTGCAGTTTTAAGGATGCAAACAGTGTTATGCATATCAAGTGGATGATCAGTGCTATATAAGGGCACATGACCAATGTGTTGTATATCACTGCCAAGGCAGGTGAGTCCAATGGAGTTCATGCTTGCTTACATGTGCAAACAAGCTTCACACAGCTGTCAGTCAAAGTCAGCCAGATAACCAAATGAGGGCCAGCACAGCAAAGTGTTAAAGCACTTTTATGATAAATGGAAAGGAAAAGGATAGATAGAAAATTATGAAGGTGACATGGAGGGATAGCAGGTGGCCTCTGTGACCACTTCTCAGTTGAGAGGTATAGGGTTTTGTTCTAATATTAGCCAGTAATAACCATAATGTATGTCCATTTGAGTGGTGGAGGAAGGACTTTTTATTGGGGGCGGGGGGTGCCCCATTTGCATATGTAGAGAAGATGGGTAGTGTGGAATGGTTGCAGATGTGTAGTGGGAGAAATTAAGGCATCGGTGGCAAGTAAACAAACAAACATAAGCCAAGGAGACAGACAGACAGAGAGGCAGGGGTAGTATACTTACAAAATATGTGGATGACAGTGGATGAACACAGAAAGGAAAAAGGTGGACAGATGGTGATGTTGAGAGCTAAAAAATGAACAATTAATGGATAAAGACATATGATGGGGCATCTGGTTTGGGCTATCTCAGGGTACATAGATGGATGATGAGCAAACCAGAGAGCTGGAGTCAACACTTCCAGCTGAAAATCAGCTCTGTGGATGATAACATGGACAGACTGTGCCCTCAGTGGGCCTATTGTAAGGGCCTGTTTATCAATTGACTTGACCAGCTATTCCAGAAGGCTTCTACAGTGCTGACATAGGCATCTAATTTTAGGTGCACTGCAGTAGACACAAGCTTCAGAAGAAGATCCAACACCCCTCTCCTGAGAAGTGACCACAGAAACCATAAGCTATCTCTCTATGTCAACTTCAGCATGGAAACCTCCATCTCCCTGTTGAAAGGCAGACCTTGAAAACACTGGTCGCCTAGTGCCAGAGACAACAGACAGGAAAAGCTCAGGTAAGTTTTACCATTCCACCACCTCTGGTACAACAAAAGTTGCAGAAGAAAGTGAAAAAGAGAACACATTACTACACATGCATATGACATACTGACAAGTGTAGTAGTTGTACAGTGAACTGTAAAACCTGCCCGACTCATTGTTTTTCTGGGAAAGTCAGCTCTTGTCTTCTTTGACATTGAGCAATGTCCATCTCTTGCTTTTTCACTGCAGTAAGACACAGTATCTACATCACAGTATACATGTTGTACATCATATAGCATCATAGGAAGAGAAAAATGATTACTATATATATATATATATATATATATATATATATATATATATATATATATAGGTCCCCTTTACATGGTCGACATTTCAAAATGTCGAAGACCATATGGCCGAGACTATATGATCGACTTTTGAAATGCCAATCATGCATAACTGGCATTTCTGTACAGTGCAGAATGGAAAGATTTGAATCTTCTGCACTGTAGTGCGATCTCGGAGTTGGTATATTTAAGTTATGGGGGGAGGGTGTGGGGGGGTGTTAAGGTAAGTGTTTGCTGTTTTTTTTTTTTTTTGTTCTTTACACGTTCGACATTTTAAATGTCGATCATATGGTCTCGGCCATATGATCTTCAACATTTTGAAATGTCGATCATGTAAAGTTGACCTATATATATATATATATATATATATATATATATATATATATATATATATATATATATGTGTGTGTATGTGTGTGTGTGCACATCTCTCTCTCACTCACTATGCCCAGCAATAGTAGGGTTAGGATTGCACCACCAAACATTATAATACTGATGGTGATATTGTTCACCAGAACAGGTGAAGTTAGTGGTGTCACTCATCATCATGGAAAGTTCATATCAGCATTTGCTTTGCACAAGGGGTTATTGCATTGCTCTATCAGGCACTCGACAAAGTATTTCTGTAACACACTGTGCTAGAGACCTGCAGTTCACCATGCCTGAAGAAATGGCTTACACTCACTCTGGTTCACTCAAGGAGCAAAATAATAATCCCTTGTGCACAATCACACATTTGGGCATCTCATAAACTCCAAGTAGAATCAAGCTGATCAACTGGCAATTATACATAAAGCTGTACCATGGTGGTGTGAGTCTTCATGGGTGGCTCACATGAATGTAGCATTCACATGATTTCCACATTTCCATGCTGAGCATAGCTACTGACAGCCATTGTAGATAGCACAGTATGTTTGAGCAATGATTCAGACAGTGGTGCTAAATGGCTTAATCAGCATAACTATTTCTCTAAGCTACCCAAATCAGCATGATATAAAACATGAGCACCATTTTAAACAAAAATTTACTTACAAAGAAAACATATAATACAGAATTTTGCATAGTAACTCTGTATATGTGGCAATAAAAATAGTGAAGGAAGAAAACCTATCTGGTAATATACCCCAGCACAGTTATCAACACCTGTAGGAAATAGCATGTATTAGTGAGGCAAATACCATGGGAGTTAAGTGAGGAAAACTACTGTACAGTGGCATTTCCATGTGATTTCCAGCTGCAGGTGTGGGGCACATTCTGAGTATTGCACTTTCGGATAGAGACATGCCATATGGGACATGGTGACTCCCATGCATAGTGTCAGGCATGATAAGGGATGTTTTTCACGGTGCACCTAGCACTACATGAGGCTAAAAGGCAGATGCAAGAAAGATGTCTAAGGAGACCGTGCAGAGTGCTGCAGTGTATGCATTTATTTGTTTGTTTGTTAACTGGGATAAAACCCTGATCTATGTGGAATATTTTCAGGTTCAACCAAGAGTTGAGCACTACAGGATTGCCCTGTTAAATGGCTGCATTATTTGGTGTAGTAGGACACTGAACATAAGTGCCATAAGCTGATGACTTCCACAGAATACCATACACACCTGCGAACACATGGGTAAGCCATAGGTGTATAAGACTTACCATTCACCCACCCAAGATTCACCCACCCAAGAAAGACAATAGCTGCAAAAGTTCAACACCTAAGAGAAATAGATGTTACTGGAGCCCATATGCACACATGGCATACAACACCTGAGGAAAGGTGCTATGGACAAGCTGCATTGTAAACATGTATGTCAGGGAATGGTACTGGGCATGAATGCAGTGTGAAGCCATAATAGCTCTCTTCAACAAGCATGTCAAAAGTCAATCAATATAATATTCTGTGCAAAGGAAAAGGTGATTTAATTTGCCAAAGACATGCTGACCACAGGGAATAGGCAGCCAACAAAAAGTTTGTTCACAGTGGCAGAAGACTTCCTGGTGTCCTCCTCTTGGGAAGAAGAGGAGCAGAAAACCATCTCCAGGGATTGCTTCAATATGAGAGCTAGGCTGGCAGCAACCAACCGAATGTCAATAGGGGGTGTACCAGTTTAGTATTACCCACTATACATCTGTAAGGTGTAGTGCAATGCAAGCATGATGGCAATACTTCACCAAGGCCTCAACTAGAACCTTACACATACATGTCCTTCAGGTAGATGTGGGTTGCAAATGTAACAATCTTCATGACAAAGTAAGTATGTCTTTATACGCTCTATCCATATTTCATTGTCCACCTCTATGCTTGCCACAGGAGTTTATAGACATATGTGTGAGGGCTGTAAAAAAGTATTATATGTTCATGTTTTTACAGGTTGTACTAGTGGAAGGACCATTTCAACAGCATATCACATACCTGATGTCAACAGATCACCTGTGGCTGAAAGTGATGGAATCATGCACATTGCACAGCCCAATAGCACAGTTGCACTGTCTGTAATACTACTGTGTGGGAGCCCATCCACATTCCTAATGCCAGAGACCCTTGTGAAGGTAAAGGCTGACTCCCCAACTTCACTACTGCGTAGTGGACGTCATGAAACTGTGAGCACCCCCTGGGAACTCCATGAGTCCTCAACCCACATAGCATCTGAATGTCTCAATGCCTCTGACATTCACTGTATGTGTCACAGGGAAGAAGTGTGGGGAGTTGCAGCACTATCAGGGTACCAGGTCTGCCTATTTCCCTGATGTGGCACAGCACATAAAATTAATCGGCAGATGCGCAGGTCAGTGATTCATGTACAAACAGCTGATACCACCAGCATTGTGGAGATAATGAGTATATTTTCTGTATTGCATAATGATGTACAATGCCTGCAGTGACAGGGAACAAACAGAGCTGCTGAGGTTGCTTGTAGCAAATGTTAACTCTATGGATGTTTTAATGAAATAAGGATATCTGATACATGGTCTGTCCCTGCTTACCAAGCAGCCCGTGAACCTGGAAGGTTCAGGATGCCAGATAGCCAGGCATTTCAGATCTCATCAGAAAATTGGAATGTGGCCAGAATGCCCCTCAGGGCTCAGTGCTGGAACTTCTCCATTTTTGGATTTTACTTCTCAGACCTCCAAGCAGAAAGCCAAGACATCTGGCTAACAAAGTTTATTTATGACTACAAACTGGGGGTTATTGTTAAGTTACAATCCTGCACTCAAGACTCACTCTAGAATGAAATCCCCTGTTAGACTCTTGGTGTACTAAAAATAGACTCATACTAAATGGTAGAATGTATAGTATTGTCATATTTTGTTGATAGCTCTTCCCCTTATTACACTGTATAAACAACAAACCATTAGAAAAATAAAAAGTAATCAGGGACCTGGCTACTTGGGCTGATAATTCCCTCTCTTTTGAGCATCCTGTATCAAGAGAACCTTTAATTTGTTCAGCTAATTGAAAAAGAAGCTCTAAAGAGGTAACTACCCATTATACTTAACAATGACCACATCATTTATCAAGTGCAATGTCCCCTTTGGGATGCATCTCATTAAACATATCAAACAATCAGAAAGATTCAAAAGGCTCTTAACCAAACAATATCACAGGCCTTAAGTCCCTGATCTATTGAGGGAGCCTAAAAGCTCTATCCCTTTATTCAATGTCTTACAGACTTTTGAGGAGAGACCTCTGTCTGACTTTCCATTCTATTAGTGACTCAGTTTTCCTAGTCCTCTTATATCTCTATAAGTCCAATGGATACACCAATACTAGAATTTGAGACCTAAATATTCACTAGCAGATAAATCAAAATCAAAAGCGCCAAGAAATGGTAGCTATCTACATCAAGCTAAATGAACATGGGGGTAACCTAGAGGTCACCACCAGGACAAAAAAAAGCCAAATAGATTAGCTCAAGAGAGTTGCTGAGTTTCTTTTAAAAATAATCCTTGTTTCATGCTAGATGCTCTATATAATTCTGATTCCTTTAAAAAGTTCTTAAACCAGGAGAAGGTGTAACAAACTTTGAAAAAATTCACTGTTGATCAGTTTTCTTCAGAGGAAATTTGCAAGAAAGAACCAGCCAAGCTAAAGTCTTCTCTGTTTAATGCCATAAACCTTGTGTATTAGAGGGTAATGGGACATATGCCGATGACACTTTAAGACATACTAGTATTTCAGCTACATGGCTTCTGAATGCCAATAACTTTTCATTTTGAAAGTGTTTTTAGGCATATTCAGGCCAGTAAAGCCAAACCCCACTAGCTGTAGACATGCAGGTTTCAGCTGTGTTTATGATCTTGTCAGTATAGCATAAATGGATTGTTTAGCTATACTTCAGAAACACAGGGTTTAATATCAAGCCTGCCATCCATAGACAGAAGTACACTTGCAAAATATCACAAACAACATCCAAATCAAAGGGTAATAAGGTCTCACAGACAAACTGATGTCAGTGTTTAACCATTATTACTGAATGTTCTGCCTGTCTGACCTTATTACCCTTTAGTTTGAATAACTGTTGATACAAACTTTTGAATACAACTGTGAGAGTTAGATAAGGGCATTATTTTAGAGACTTGCTATAAAAAGTTTTTCAGTCTGGACAAGACTGAGAGGTAAGTGTTACAGAATATGTACGTGGGAGCTGACAGTAGAACAGTTGTAACAAACCCATAGTTGTATGATAAAAAGAAGCTTTCATTGTTGGACAACAACCAATTTTATAAACAAGTGACTAAGCAAGACATTGAAAAATGTTTGTTTTAACTCAATGATAATTGGTTGAATAAAAACTTTTTGGAAGAAGAATTGTACAAACATTGCACGATTACCTATTTATTAACAAGATGATTAAAGATCCTGGAACAGAGGCCATTGTTGAAATTCTAAAGGTTTACAAAACTGAGACTGACCCTTTTTCACATCTGATGGTTTTGGGTAGGGGACAAGTTGGATCCTTAGTCTAATATTAATAGTATGGTATTAAAGGAGTTACTGTTCAGTAGCCCATATTTTGTTAAGGACAAAAGTATTAATTTCTGAATTTCAATTAGCAATTTTCTAGCAACTGTGAATGTCAAATCATTATATAGTTTAATTACTCAAGATATTGGTGTTGAACAAGTCTCTAATATATATAATTATTAGTCAAGACACACATACAGTGAGTGAGCTCAGATTGACAGGTGTGTGCTTAGACAACATTTTTAATTGCAATTATTTCTTATTTAAGGGCAAATATTTTCAGAACATCAGGGAATTAACCATAGATTCAACAGTGGCTTAAAATGTTGCCAGTTTGGTCATGGCTTACTGGAAAAAGGAACTATTTTATAAGGAAATCGACTTCAAAAAGTAAAGCTTTATGATTAATTTTATTGATGACTTGTTTTGATATGGAGAGGAACTCCAAATGAATTAAATTCATGCTTATAATGCTTTAGTCAAGGTGCAGATTTGTGGAATTTTCCAGCACCATGGGTTCATCTACTATTATATTTTACACATTATGGTTTATATTAAAGGTGATACACTTGTAGCCATCATGCATCACTAGAAAATTGTATGTAATTCTCAGCTCCATTACCACAGTATGCATCCTTTGTATCAAAAGACTGGTTTATTTAAGAGAATGCACAGTAGGAGTGGAAATCTTACTACTGAAACTGAGACTGTATCTGCTTTAGAGCAACAAAAAAATAAGTAGATTTTTTTTGTTTAGATCATATCCAGAGACTTGTTTACACATACTAATTAAAACAGGTGATAAGACTATTACCATGAAACCTGGAAGGGTTAGAATAAAGCACAACAATGTGTTTGGTATACAGTAAGGACAATTATTCCAGCAAAGCTATAGAGCAGAAGAACTGGAGATTACTGAGTGCCATTAGTGTTGCTTTTCAACTGGTAGGCTGTGGTCCCAAATTTCTTAATTAAAAGGGAGAAAACATTATAATATTTTAGAAGGGAACAATGCCAATAGATTGCATCAAAAAACCAAGAAGGGAACTCTCGAGTGTTGTAACAGTAACATATGTATGTTCATTATTGATGGATCGGTGATATGTTGTGCAAACACTACTAAAAGATATAGGCCTCAATGTTTATTTACTTGTTTATCAGAATATGTGATTTATATTGTAGTATAATATACATGTTAACACTTTTTTGTTGGAAAAACAAACAGGAAACAGAACAGCAGGATTTATGACCATTCTGATGATATGAAGAATAAAAATTGTCTCAGTGCATTATATAAGCACCCAATAGTATGCTCTAAGTTTATTTTTTGTTTCATGTAATTGATCATGCAAACAACAACGCAAGGTGTGGTACCAGGGATGACAATTACAGTATTTGGAGAAAAAAAAGACAAATTGTTTTAAATGCATGTAATCTGAATTTATCTGTGAATATTAAATGTTATTTAAATAAAACAAAGGGATTTCAAATGATGAGTCACGTGAGTTTTTATCACATGACTTTTTATTCAATTACTTTTTACTGATTTTAAGGAAATAATATGAAAAAGCGTACTTTAGAAGGAGGTTGGTGAATCAAAAGGGCTCCCAATATGGCCTATAATCCAGGCTATTCTAAGATCGTATGTGTTGGAGATTCATAGTATAGCCCCCAGACTTTTGGCAGTATAAGCCCATTCTTTCTGCAATTTCACATGCAGTTAAAGAAATGATTTGGAAGGTGGAGTTAATGGAATGTTGCAGTCTTTTGGGTATTAATGGGATGGAAAAGATAGCAGAACAGGATGAGCAGGCTGTCAAAGATTTATCATTTGTATGGGTAGCTCTGGGTAAGTGTATGACTTTTACATTTATGGCTAGAATGTGAAAAAATGGGTGCTGAGTTTTGTTTATTTTGCAGAATTACTGCTGGGAAAGACATGAGCAAGCAATTTTTATTCTGGCCTATTGCCTGACAGTCTAATAGATTTGTAAGAAAAAAAAAAAAAAAAAAAAAAAAAGCCAGTCAGTCTTGTCTGCATTCTCATAGTTACAGATACAAATTTACATTGAGAAGTAAAATACTGTCACATCTGGTTAAGTATCATGGAAGACAACATAAAGCCTGCTGTGTTAAGGATGACAACAAGCCTCTAGTTTAGCCATGTGCAGCATTTTATTACAGCATTATTTTGTTCATCTTCAATTGATTTTTAGTTGTTTGTATCTAGTTTTCAAGTAGTTCAATAAAGACAGAATACCATTAGCATGGTCACCAGTAAAGAGGGATCCTGTCTAGATAAGTTATGTAGATGACATCATTGTTTGGGTTAGAGGATCCTTTTGAGGATGCTGAGGAGTAATATCCAGTAATACTGAGATCAGCATGTGCTCAACTTCAAACATAAATGAAATGACAGGTATTACAGTGAATGCTACTTTATTAACCCTATCAAGGAGCCTATAAAATTTTTGGTGCAGGAGTTTATGTCAGTTTGCCATTACAGCTGGATGATGGGCTCCAGACAAATACCTGTAAAACACTGAAGACAGTTAAGGAAAAGAAAGCCATACTCTTGAAATTGATAGGGAATAAAATTAATCTTGGTTGAATTGCTGGCACGTACAGCTGTACTCCTTTCCCCAGTCCAAGTTATCGCCTTGGATTTGGTATATAATAAATGCCCAAGGGAATTTTTGCCTTATACACCATTTATATTTCTTGGAGTGAGGTTCTGTCATGTGCAGAATTGACAAGGAGACAGAAAAGTACAATATGCATCCCTACATGTCATTGTCACAGTATGATATTATGCATTACACTCATTTTTCATTGGCAATATTGCAGCTGACTTCTTTTCAGTATGCAAAATGCATCAACGATCTAGGGTCCATTTTTTACATCTAAAGTAAAAATCTTATGTATTCCATTGCAAAAGTAATTAATGTCTTTCAGCTACAACATTGCATAGACATAATACTATGAAATGAAGCACCTAAAATGGTGTAGGCAAATTCATCATTCAGCTTCACTAAAATGCCTAAAGACAAATTAGAATTCTTTGGTATACTTTCTTGATGAACACTGTTTTACATCCTGTATGATCAATAATTAATTCTGGAAAGGAGACTGATTGATGAGCATACATGAGGTCCAAATGCTGATGGTCATAAAACAACTCATTGACACAGGCTGACAGTTTGCATTATTCTCATTTTTGCACTAGAGTTGCTGTACCTGACTTCTGCTCAGTACACAAAAATTCCGAGTTTCCTCCAGATTAAAAATAAAAAAAAAAATCCTATATATGTCTTGTGATGTGAAATGGGGTTTCTTTCTTAATGGAATTATCACTGCCCTCTGTCAATTTAGACTCATATTTAATAAATTATATTAAATAAGTTTGGTCAGTGTCTTTAAAACTGCCAATGAAGTGCATTCTGTAGCAAAGTGGTGTGATATCTTAATCTTATAAATTGACTATAATATTTCAAATTATTTCATTGATATCATCCTGTATTGTTAGGCATCCCAAAAGTCTTATATAGCCTGTTGGGTACTGTATTTACTGCCATTTTGTTCACAGCAAATATATACTTTATTTTTTAAGGTCGACAAACCCAGAGTATATCTAAGTCATATCATTATCTTATTATTTTGGCCTCAGAACCAAAATACTGCTCTTTTTCAGAAGTGATATTTTCTTTCAACTGTATGTGTAATAGCAAACTATACATATGCTAGTTGTTCTGCCAATGTATCCTGCTCCAGTTTATATTCGGTCATGAAGAAAGAAGCATAAGATCAACTGCCTCAATTGTCATCCTGCAAATTTCATAAGAATACCATGATGCACCAGAGAGATCTTGCTACTTACATGTGGGGCAAAAAGCAGAAGAGAATGACCTTTTGAAACATGTAAACTGCAACATCTGTAAAAATGGCAACAGAAAAGTGAAGCTTTAAGTTCCTTTCAGAGTGAAAATAAAAGTTATTGAAGTATACCTACATAATGCCATTGTGACTTCAGGCTTAGAAAGTGATTTTTTATCCTTGTATTTTGAGCTATAAAACTAGCATTAAAATTAGTTTGTTTACATTAAAATTCAAATGCAGATGCTCCTTTGCATTTGAGAAAGGAGATGTAATCTGCAGCTGTTTCAAAGATAATTATGTCAGCTAAATTCTCTGAAAATGTTATTGAAAAATTCTGAATCTTTTGAAGATATCAGCATTTACATACAGGCAGCACAAACAGCCTATAACATCCCATATTATGGGTACAAACCATTTAAAAAATGTTCATTAGTAAAGGAACTAAATAGGAACTTAATTTTTGTAATATAACTATGCACTGAAGTGATCAAAATGTCTGAAAAGACCAGGACTTGATACAGAATAGCACTGTGGCAGTTTCTCTTTTAATTCTATAAACAGCAAAGCATAAAATATGTTTAAGTAAAAAACATCCATTTTAGGCTGGTGAAATCAGGAATATTTGATAAACAGTACAGCAGTGGGAGCCAAATTTTTCACTCCTTAGATATGATACTACGATATCCTACTTCAGTATTATCATGAAATCAAAATGTTGCTGGCTCTGAAGATGACAATTTTTGAATGATATTTCAAGATACAGCTTCCCCACTGGCTTTCAAGCTAGTAACATAGCCCAATACTCCCTTCAGATTTCATAACAGCCCGTTGATCCATTTTGGAGAAGAAGGCCTTTCTAGACAAGCAGAAATAATTCCTGAAGAAGTCAGTATTAAGGGGGCAAATTTATAAAGAATTGTCAGCAAGAAATGGTTTATCCAAACCTAGAAAATGATAAAGGGAAACTTGTTATCTGGTGGTCAGTTGACTGATGATCATAACATCATCACTAGAAGGTAGCCAACGTCTTACAATGGCAGCTAGATTCAGAAATTATCAGTAGAGTGAGCACTAGATTTTTATCACTTTTTACCTCTTTTCCACATTTGGGTAGACTCACAGCTAGTGTGTGTGTGTGTGTGTGTGTGTGTGTGTGTGTGTGTGTGTGTGTGTGTGTGTGTGTGTGTGTGTGTGTATGTATGTGTACATGCATGTGTGTGTGTGTGTGTGTGTGTGTGTGTGTGTGTGTGTGTATGTGTGCATGTGTGTGTGTGTGTGTGTGTGTGTATGTGTGTGTGTGTGTGTGTGTGTGTGTGTGTGTGTGTGTGTGTGTGTGTGTGTGTGTGTGTGTGTGTGTGTGTGTGTGTGTGTGTGTGTGTGTGTGTGTGTGTGTGTGTGTGTGTGTGCAGTATTCCCCATTATTAGTAGAATTCATGTACTGCCATCTTCTATTCTCCTGAGCTGCTGACCTTTCAATCCTTTCTTTCTTTTCATGACTTAGCAGGCTTCTTGAAGATAATCTACTGAAGGTTCTTCCTTGACTCTCTTATCACCTTACTTCACCTTCATTTTTTAGATCTAACTTAATGCAGCATATTCCAAGATATCCATCCCTATATCATTAAGCTGAATCCTGTCCCAGTTAAATAATAGATCTCATTACTTGTCATTTAGTTGCACCTGGCCATTTACTGACCAATCATTTATTCTTGACATGTTTCTGTGTTACTTGTTAATGGCTCACACACCTATCTGTATAGCCTTTACTTATGTGGGTCAGATCATAAAGATTCAGCATCAGTTCTTGATGACTAGTTTTGGAGAAAATGGTCTTGCAAGGTCTCTGAAAAAATATATTAAACTAATGAAGTCCTTTAGTCTGGAGCCAGTACATTTTTGTGCTAGGTTGTTTTATTCATGCAGAGGGCAGGATATTACCACATTTCATGTGGTCCTTTGCATTTTCATGCCATAAAAATGGTCATCCAGTCATGGTCCTTGCTTTGGCTTCCCTAATGGGTATATTTATGTCCCACAGTATGTACTTCAACATGCCTTAAACCTGAAAAGGCATAATATATTTGTTACCCACCTTCACATAATTTTGGAGGCAATCTTATGCCAAAACTCTCTCTTTTATCTATTTATCTGTTTATTTTGAAAATGCCACATTATGTATATAGCTAAGCTACTAGATTATTTCTCATGTTTTGTTATGGCTTAACATAGCACCTCTGCATCTTGAACCTCAGTCACCTGGTCTACTTGAATTGATTGTCCAAGACCATCTAAAACACAGAGTTCTGTCATTTTTCCCCTTTAAAGTGACTTGGGTGCAAATAACATCAACTTGGAGATCCTGGCTATATAATGTTCACGATACGAATCTGCCTGAGTCCCTTCTAGCAACTCTTCGCTCATACAAATGTCTAAAAACCCACCAGTGCCCCTGACTGCAAGTCTTTTTCTCCCCCATCTTCCCATTGACCAGCTAGGAAACAACTATATTTTCCTTTAGCTAATTTATTTATTTATTTATTTAACATTTGTTTACCAGGATTGGCCGACTGGACACCAGGTGTCCTTTTTCAACAGAGTCCTGGGGAGAAGAGCTCCACAAGGTTACAGAGTAATTTAGTAAAAAATATTTAAAGTATAACAGTGTTTGTCAATAGTTTAAAACATTAACAAGAGTTTAAAAGTTTGACAAGTTGTTTAGGAGAAAATTGTTCTCAAAAACATTTATAGGTGAGCATAAGTACAGTGTATATACAATCAACTACATAGAAATAAAAGTATAATAGATATTTACACTTTGTTCAGTCTGCAGGGGTAGAGTATAAGACAGGGGAGTAGAGGTGGCTATGGGTAATAGGCTGGAAGAGGTAGGTTCAGGGAGGGTCATTGTAGTTAAATAGATGGTTTTCATAGAGGTGTGATGTAAGGAGTTTTGTGAATGTAGTAGTGTGGTTTTTGTAGCCTAAGGTGTGGGGGTAGGGTGTTCCATATTTTTGCAACTTCGTAAGAGAATAAAGATTTCCCTGAGCTGTGTTTACATGAAATGACTTCTACTAGGGCTTTGTTACTGGATCATACTTCTCTTTTGGTACTATGGAAGTTTAGTACCCCTGTTAAGGCATGGGTTTTGTCAGGGTGGTATAGCATTTGATGGACTAAGTTGAGTTGGTGGTAGTGAACTAGGTTAGGAAATTCTAACCAGTGTAGCATATGCAGAGATTGGCAGTGGTGGGAGCAGGATTTAGCTTTGGTTGCAAACCTAGCTATTTTAGTGTAACATACTGAAATTTTGTTAGGGTCAGTTTTATTTAGATTTGTTAATACTGGGGACACACAGAGTAGGGTTGGTAGGAGATGAGTTCTGGCTCTGGCAGTTTTGGATTCAGATGTTAGAAACTTGTTGCTACGATAGAGGCAACCTAGCTTTTTGTGGACTTTGGAGATGGTTAGGGATATGTGTTTATTGTATTTAAGGTGGTGATCAATTGCAAGTCTAGTAGTTTTGCCTCAGAGACATGAGTTATGAGGGTTGTATTGGCAGAAAGAATGGAGAAGGTGGGGTCAATATTTTTTGCTGGGTTGAATAGCATTAGTTGTGTTTCTTGGGGGTTTAATATTAGAATGGAATTGTTTAGCCAGTTTTCTATTTCTAAGAAGGATTCTTGGGCTTGGGTTTGTAGCAGTTGGGTGCAGCACCGATAAGGGTAGTGTCATCCGTGTATTGGATAATGTTGGCTTTTATGGTTGCTAAATGGAGTTGGTTTGTAAAGACATTGAATAGAAGGGGCAATTATGGGACCTTGCAGTATGCCACATTTGAGTGAGAGTGGGGGAGATAGGGAGTTGTGCCATTTGACAGATTGAGAGTGGTTGCCTAGGTAGCTACTGAACCATTGTAATGTAGCATTATCAAGGTTGAGTATGAAGAAGGAGGATAGAAGTTTATTGTGAGAGACTGTGTCGAATGCTTTCGATAGATCTAGAAAGGTGGCAGAGACAAGTTTCCCTTGGTTTTTGTATGTTTTTATGGGATTGGTGAAGTTAATGAGGGTAGTGGTGGTGCTATGGCCAGGTCAAAATCCGTGTTGAGTTTGGGAGATGTATTGTTAAGTTGCATTTATTTCTAGTTGCACAGCCAGTATATCTTCAAGCCAAAGTACTTGATTCCATTTTCCCATGGTCTGTATTTCAGTAAACTCATCTCTGCTTGGTATTTCATTAACCACAAAGTACCTTGTTATATTAACAGCAGAAGCTCTGAAAGTAACTCACACCTTGGGAATGAACATCAAATTTTCTTAAAAGCCAGCAAAAATGCCTATTCAAATATTTTTTGTGGTAACCCCTTTACATCTAGAAATAGAATCTACTTCTAACTTCTTCACACCCTGCAGACCTCACCTCACCATTGTGACGCATTGGCAACCAGCTGACCACTTAGTAGCACCTATTCAATGTTATTAGTTTGACATAGTACTGACTGCCATGCTTGTCCTTCATTGTGGATGCATGAATTCACTGGCTCCTTCTTTTGTTGATTCTTTCCTCTCTGCTTTGATATTTTTAATATTTTCATAAACACTTCTTCTGATATTTTTTATAAACAGCATGCACATTTCCTGTGCTGAGGCACAATGCTGGCATATAACCTGATTAGTTCCAAACTCCACTTTTATATTTTTGAAGAAACTATTTATCCTTCCTTCTAGTAATGTGGTAGCAAGTTTCAGCACCTACAAAACTCACTAAGCAATGATGGATTAGCAATTTTTGTGAGCAGCACCAACCATGTGCTCACTTCTAAAAGAAATTTGCTGTAATTTTTTGATCACTAGCCATCTTATCAAACATTTTGTTCTCTCTCCTTTCACTCTGTCTCAATTTGAAAATGCTATAGTCCTATTATTATGTCAAATATTGTTCTATGCCTTAACAAAAAAAAAAAAAAAAACACTCCCTCACAATCTGGGTGTGTAAATTGGAAAGTAAGTAAAAAATAAAGTTGAGTGCTTTCCTTCATTTGTTACAAGACTGAAGAAGATGGGCTTCTTCTTAGCTGTGTCTGTAACTGGTCGACTGAGATCAGTGTGCTACCTCAATAAACTAATATAAATAAATACACAAAGAAATATATCATGGATGTGTTTGTTTTACAGTGTGTTACTTATTTTGTTTATCGTCTATGCATCTGATAATAGTTTTACCACAAAACTAGAACATTAACTTGTGTAAAGTAGTTATATCACTCCTGTGACCAGGAACAGGATACAATCATACCACTTCCTCCACCTGCCTGTGTACATAGCTGTGAGCTGTTGGTTGCTGAGGATTCATCCACTCAGTTTAATGCATATCATTTATCAATTATACTATACTGATGCCTAATTGCTTTTCTTTCAAATCTTCCTTTAAATCATTACTCATCTGTATGTGGTGATACATTTTGCCTTGCTATCTGCCTGAAAAACTCTATTGCTTTGTGAATGGCCTTGCTGTATGAATTGCTCTGATTGCCATGGCCCTATGCCTTAATAATCTCTGAACCTCTATCACTCTTAAGTTTGTATCTAAGATTTTGTCTATGATGCCAAAGGTGCATTCATTTTATCAGAAGTACTTCCTCTTTGAAGTCTGTGTTTGTCCCCCAATATTCTATAGTTTTTAACATGCCCTGCATATTTACCTCAACTAAATAATATTCCTAAGTCCTCACAGAGATTTTCAATACAGATAACACTTTGCTAAGCTTTCATTTCACCCTTCCACAAATGATAAAATCGTATAATAAATATATGCTTTGTAGTTGTCTGCTAGTCCAAAGTTTTCAAGTCTAGAGTTAATCCTCTCAAAGGGTACACACTCTGCTGCACATCTCATGTGGATTTCTTTATCCATACAGTACCCTTGGCAAACTATAAACTTCAGCATTGACTAATTCATTTTCCTACTTAAAAAATGTTCAAATCTATATACTGTATTTGTCTTCTCCAGACATAAAAATTTAATTTTCCAAATGACCACTACAAATTATATACATAAAAAGGAATAATTACCTCTTATTTACATTTTGGGAATGCTGCTTTCTGAAAGCAGCTTTTGGGTTGACAGGAAAGGCATCATTCTTATTGTATCTTTATTCTATGGACCAGAAGCAAGATATGACATTTATCATCAGAAATGAGCCATAATTCTTTTTCTATGGCAGGGACGGTATGCAAAACAACCTATACACATACTATGAGTAATATTTCAAAGAATATTTTCATACATTTTTCCCTATTTTTGCCCCACTCCATACAAATGTTTAGCTTGTGTATTAGCTATCACTGGAGTAGATGGTTCACTATCATGCTCATCAGGACAGTGGCATCTGCTATATTTACTATTTCCAGGACAATTTGCTCTCCCATTACTTCTTTGAAAACCTGTACAAATTGTGGGTTTTCAATGTTTCCATCAATATTTGTAAATCCCCACTTAAGTGTTGCTCTTCTGTCTCATAAAATATCAATTTATTTATTTGTATTTAATTTATTTTACATTTGTTGACCGGGCTAGTCTAGCTGGATACATGTCCATTTTCAGTAGAGGCCCGGGGAGAAAAGCTCCAAGAATAACAAACAAAAAAAAAATAAACAATAAAAAACATATATAAAGTACAATCTTGAAAATGTTTACAGAAGAACACATGCAAAATTCAATCAAGGAAGAAGTACCAATAAAGTTGTATACCAAAAATAATATAGAAAATAGTATTGAGTAGAACAGATGTATAAATAAGAAAAACGTTTTTTTTTTATATATTTTTAAAGATGTGAAATATTAACTGCCATACTACAATTGAGCATGACTGGAGCAGTAAACAATATAGCAATAACCCACGCCTGGGTGTGGGTAATGCTGGATTTACCCACGGTTGGCGTGGTTTGGTCCCGAGGGCGAAGCCCGAGGGACCAAACAAAGACAACTGTGGGTAAATCCAGCATTACCCACACCCAAAAGTGGGGTATTGCTATTATACCATGGTGTTAGTTTGTTTTGTATTATGTTTGTATTGTTGTTATTTATGTTTTTGTTTGCTTTTTTTTGTTTTCTTCCACTTTTTGTGAGATAAAATAGTCCATACTTTCAGTTTGTGTTTATTGTTTATTTCTGTTTTAATTTAAATACAGGTTATTTTTTAGTTTTTCAGGAAATGTTAGGAAAGGGCTAGGTGGTGCTTGGTATAATATAGTTTAAGCAGTGTAGAAGTTTATAACGTGTAGTTATGTTTTAGTAGTTATAGGTATGTTGAAATGTGGTGTAGTTTTAATTTGTATTATTTTTTTTTAAATATGTACTTTTACTATTTGGTCACTAGATGGTGGTGTTGTATGCGCTTTTATTAGATGTATGCTGATGTGGACGTTCAGTATGGTGTGTGTGTTTTTGACTTTGCGAGGGATGTGTGGTGTGTTTTTAGTATGTACATTTTTGGAGTTGTCTGTGTATAGGTATTGTAGGGAATATAGGTAAGTGAATGGTTTTATGGGAATGCTTGGTTTTATTGTGTTATAAGTGGTGGTTATGTAGTGTGTGTGTGATGTATTTGCGACTGCATGACTTTTTATTTTTTTAGTGTTCGAGGTGAGGGAATGAGGAGTGTAGTATGGAAATTGGTTAGTTTTCTGTGTTTTCGTTAAATTGTTGTGTGTTTTGGGTATTAGATTTACTTTACTTTACTGTTTATTTGCTGTCGCAGCATGATATTTAGCGACCAGACTTTTTGCGTTGTTTCTTGTAGGATTTACTATGTGCACGCTGGTTGGATTAGCCAATCAGCATGCACGTTTGTCAGGTTTGCGATGTTCACATGGTATAATAAGGGAATATTCATGAGAGGATGTAATATACAAGTATATATAAAGAATTCACTCAAAAGTTTCATGATAAGCAGATTTTATAGGGAAGGCTTAGGATGATGCAGGTAGTTATTAGTGAGAAGTATCAACAGTTAGTCAGGGATAGTACAGGAACATAACCAGTGTGACTTGAGATGAAGCTTGAGTTTCTTTTTAAAAAGTATATGAGAGCAGAGAGTTGTGAATTCAGTGGGTAGTAGATTCCATAGCTTACCAATGGTATTAGAGAAAAGGGAGTCAACTGGTTCCATAAGATGACGTGTTACTATCGGTTTTTGGATGACATTTTTCTGATTTGGAAAAGTGGTAGGGATGAGTTGGAAGCTTTTATGACTTACTTAAATTCTAGAAGCAATGACCTCAAATTTACATTTAGTGTGGACTCACATTCTATGCCATATTTAGACACTTTGATTACTGTGAAGGATGGGAAAATGAAATCTAAAATATATAGGAAAGAGAGTTTTAGTAATGGATATTTGGAATATACTAGTTCTCACCCTATTACTCAGAAAAAAAGCATAATTAAGGGGCAATGTATTAGGGCCGCAAGGATGACATCTGAATATGCAGACTTGGTCATTGAGTTACAGTGTATAGGGGACATGTTCACACAAAGGGGATACCCTAAATGGATGGTTGAGGATACAACCAGGTATGTGATGAAAGAATGGGGTAAAAAATATGTACCCCTGTTGGGAAAAGGCCCATTAGTTAAGGTGAATAAGTCTGAAAATTTAACCACAGAAGGCCCCTTAGATTACACTAGAGCATGTATTATTCAACATACACCCTGGATTAGTAATGTTAAGGAATTGATTTCCAAGTACTGGAACATATTAAAATTGGATAGGAAGGTAGTGGATATAGTGGGGCCAAAACCCAGATTTGTTTCAAGGAATGGGTGCAATATGAAAATGGAGTTGGAAAAGAAAATACACAATAAGATAGACACAGAAGAAATGAAAGGAACAACTAGATGTGGTACTTGCAAACAGTGTAGGTACATTTTCCCAGCAAACAGTATCCAACTGGAAGACAGATCAGGCACTTTGATAAAATTTAGAAATGGTAACTGTAGAACTTTCCATCTAGTATATCTTGCTAAATGTTCCAAATGTCCTAGTTATTATATAGGGAAGACTGATAGGAGTCTGAGAGAGAGAATTTATGACCATTATTATTGCATAAAGAAAAAGGATACTAAAAATGCATTATGGAGGCACTTGGACGAAAGTAAGGATTGTAATATGTTTTATTTTGGTATTGTAGACATAGCCAAAGAGAATCCCAGAGGGGGAAACATTAAAATGAAATTAGGGGAGTTGGAAACTAGATGGCAAGTGAAATTGGATGCATCTACCTTGCCTGGATTGAATGACCATATATCAATAAAACCCATCCTGGCGAACATGGTGTAGATTGGAACACTAGGGTTATGTAAAGGGAGACTTTGTTTTTTACACTTTTTTACACACTTTTTTATAATTACTAGTTTATTTTTATGTACAATGAGACAATGTAAATGGTTATATGTATTTATTAACAAAATGTATAATAAGTAAAGTCTACCAATTTTAAAGGATTATTTTAACAATATGTACAAAAGGCACACTGGCACTTTAAATATATGTATAATTTTATGTTTGATTGTTTAATTGATTAATTAATTGTGTGAAGGAAATGTATGTATATAAATTCAAAGGACAAGAGGAGACTTGGTTCTGAGGAAGTCTAAGTGTTTTAGATGAAAGCGCTTAACCTAAGTCTACATTTTTTGTTCAAATAAAGAAGTGTTTTTATCACAGTGCTTTGGAGTGCCAGTATTTCGAATCTGAGCCCAATGGAACAGATCTCTGCATCTATCTTATTATACCATGGTGTTAGTTTGTTTTGTATTATGTTTGTATTGTTGTTATTTATGTTTTTGTTTGCTTTTTTTGTATTCTTCCACTTTTTGTGAGATAAAATAGTCCATACTTTCAGTTTGTGTTTATTGTTTATTTCTGTTTTAATTTAAATACATGTTATTTTTTAGTTTTTCAGGAAATGTTAGGAAAGGGCTAGGTGGTGCTTGGTATAATATAGTTTAAGCAGTGTAGAAGTTTATAACGTGTAGTTATGTTTTAGTAGTTATAGGTATGTTGAAATGTGGTGTAGTTTTAATTTGTATTATTTTTTTTTAAATATGTACTTTTACTATTTGGTCACTAGATGGTGGTGTTGTATGCGCTTTTATTAGATGTATGCTGATGTGGACGTTCGGTATGGTGTGTGTGTTTTTGACTTTGCGAGGGATGTGTGGTGTGTTTTTAGTATGTACATTTTTGGAGTTGTCTGTGTATAGGTATTGTAGGGAATATAGGTAAGTGAATGGTTTTATGAGAATGCTTGGTTTTATTGTGTTATAAGTGGTGGTTATGTAGTGTGTGTGTGATGTATTTGCGACTGCATGACTTTTTATTTTTTTAGTGTTCGAGGTGAGGGAATGAGGAGTGTAGTATGGAAATTGGTTAGTTTTCTGTGTTTTCATTAAATTGTTGTGTGTTTTGGGTATTAGATTTACTTTACTTTACTGTTTATTTGCTGTCGCAGCATGATATTTAGCGACCGGACTTTTTGCGTTGTTTCTTGTAGGATTTACTATGTGCACGCTGGTTGGATTAGCCAATCAGCATGCACGTTTGTCAGGTTTGTGATGTTCACATGGTATAATAAGGGAATATTCATGAGAGGATGTAATATACAAGTATATATAAAGAATTCACTCAAAAGTTTCATGATAAGCAGATTTTATAGGGAAGGCTTAGGATGATGCAGGTAGTTATTAGTGAGAAGTATCAACAGTTAGTCAGGGATAGTACAGGAACATAACCAGTGTGACTTGAGATGAAGCTTGAGTTTCTTTTTAAAAAGTATATGAGAGCAGAGAGTTGTGAATTCAGTGGGTAGTAGATTCCATAGCTTACCAATGGTATTAGAGAAAAGGGAGTCAACTGCTAAATTGCTGGATCTGCAAATGTTAAACAGTAGTTTGCTAGAAGACTGTAAGTTTTTAGGATTATGGTATGGGGTAAGTAGGTTTGAGAGTATAGGAGTATTGGTGGGTTGATACAGGGTTTTGTGGGCAATAGTAAGCTGTGAAAAGTGTAGATGATGTAGAAACTCTAACCAATCAAGGTGTTTAAGATTAAGACAGTGATGAGTTCTGAAAGGAGAGGCAGTAGCAAATCTGGCAATATTGTTGTAGGATACTGTCAGTTTGTTAATGTTGGTTTTAGAAAGATTTGTATAAATGGGTGAAGCATAGAGTAGAGTAGAGATGAGATGAGTTCTGGCTATAGCAGTCCTGGCTACTGGTGTAAGAAAGGGTTTAATTCTATAGAATGATCCAAGTTTCTTGTTGACTGTTTTTATTGTACTGTTAATATGCGTGTCATAGTTGAGATTATTATCTATAGTTAGTTCTAGGAGTTTGGTAGTTAGATCTGGAGAGATAACAGTACCATTGTTAGATGTAAGTGTAAAATGTGCGGGGGGTGGGCTTACGGGTTGGTGAGAAGAGTAGCAGTTTAGTTTTCTTTGGGTTTAGGAGGAGGCAGCAGTTTGTAAACCATTGTTCAACAGTATTAAATGCATTCTGGGTAAGGTTCTGCAGTTCAGTTTGAGAAGTGGCTGAGCAGATAATAGTGGAGTCATCTGCATTCTGAATGCAGGTAGTATATGGAATTGCTGACTGAAGGTCATTAATATAGATGGAAAATAGGAGTGGACCTAATATGGAGCCTTGAGGGACACCAAGGGAGATAGGTAGGAGATTAGAAAGATTATTGTGCCAGAGTACTGCTTGTTTTCTGTTTTCAAGGTAAGATTTGAGCCAGTTAATGGTTAAGGGGTCAAGTGATAGAGATATCATTATATGTAAGAGCAGTTGGTGATTAACCATGTTGAAAGCTTTGGATAAATCAATGAATACTGCAGAGGATAGAATGCCTTTGTTATGATTCTTGTTAATACAATCTGTAAATTATAGCAGGGCAGTGGTGGTACTATGATAAGGTCTGAAACCATGTTAACAGTTGGCAAGTATGTTATTTTGGAGAAGGTGGTTAAGAAGTTGCTTCTGGATACACTTTTCCATAATTTTTGCCAGAGGAGATAGCAAAGCTATAGGATGAAAGTTAGAGAAATCATTAGAGTTCCCACCTTTGTGTAGTGGAAAGTGGAATAATGTAAGAAATTTTCCAGCTGGATGGGATATTTCCTTCACTTATGGTTCTGTTGATAAGAATGGATATAGGGTAGGCAATGGATTTAGCTCCTATTTGAAGGTATTCTGCTGGGAGTTGGTCAGCTGAAGGGGTGGTAGGTTTTAGTTTTAGTAGAAGAGAGCATATACTAGAAGTAGACACTGGTTGTAATTGAAAAGATGGAGGAGGATTTAAAGATGAGTTTGGCAGATTTGAGGTGTCTGGCGATAGATGGCTAGCAAGAGATTGGATGGCATTGGTAAAGAAAGAATTAAAGGAGTTGGCAGTGTGAATAGGATTATCGGGGTTGGAGCCTAGAGGGTTAGGGGTGATAGATTGTCCTGGGTGAAGAAGTTTGTTAATGCTGTTCCAAAACATTTGAGGTTTCTTTTGATAGGTTTGCTGTATTTGGAGGTAGAAGTTCTTTTTATCTAGCACAATGGCTTTTTTAGTATGATTTCTTAGTTGTCTAAATGTTAGGTAATCCAATGGGTTTTTAGTAGAATGCCATTTTATCCAGGATTTGTTTCTCAGACGGATTTTTTGCCTAGTAGTATTAGAGAGCCAGGGTGCTGGTTTAGCTTTGCATCTAATAGAGCATAATGGGGCATGGTGGTTCAGGATGGTTAAGAATGTGGTATTAAAATAGGCTACAGCTTCATCAAGTGGAAGATATTTTAGTGGTGACCAATTACATTGTTTAAGTTCTGTCTGGAATAGTTCAGGGTTAAATTGCTTTTTGTAGCGTACAGTTCTGGCAATGTTGGGATGAGTGAGGTTGGTTTTAGATCTAACAAAATAGGTTAGGGAGTGATCACTTAGATCATCTGGGAGGGTCCCTACTTTGTAGGTATGTAGAGGATTATTAGTAAGTATCCAGTCCAAGGTACTTTCTTTGTTGTTAGGTTTGTGAGGTCTGGTAGAGGAGTTAATAGTTTGTGTAAAGCCGTATAAGTTAACATGGGTGGAAGGGTGTATATTATTACAGGACTGCCAATCAATGTTAAAGTCTCCTAAAATTATGGTTTCTTGTGGGAGAGAGATAGAAAGCCAATTTAGGATATTTACAAGGGTATTAATATTGTTTCCTGGAGGCAGGTATAAACATATGACATTTATAGCTTTACAAGAGTTTAGTGATAAGTATTTATAATTATAAAATTTAAAATGGCCATTGCCACCCTTAATTCACTTCTTTTTCTCTAACATATCTAAATACTAGCTGATCTCACTCACAATGGTTGCAAACATGCCCAGTTCCACATCCTTCTCAAGAACATACATTGATGTTATAAGTCTAGGAATGGCAATATTTTGTAGTATTGAGAGTCTCTCTCATGTTGACTAGCAATAAGGTCATATGCCATGGGTGACGAAAGATCCACTCTTCCCCTCTCACGTCATTTCTCACCTCTCCTGTACAAAGGTGATGATGTCTACAAGGATTGCCATATTTTTTAGCTACATGTAAGGCAGTTTAATGTATTTATAGCTTCAAAGGTTATGATAGAAACTACAAGGTAATGTCTTTGTTTATGTCATTCTCTGTACAGACACTGGCAGCTTTGAACAGTAAACACTGCTTGTGGTCACATACAGTAGAAGGTCACCAAACTCTAACAATGTTGTTATTCTCCGTGCATCAGCCACTACCTCTGTTACATGGCTGTTGGCAGGGCCATGCTGCTGGTGTTAAATTTTCAGAAGTTCTTGCAGCAACCAGCAAATGACAATAAGTATTTCATAACATTGATTACTTAATGTGCATTGGGATAAATGTTGTGCAATGAGTTACATCATTATACTGGGCATGCTCATAAAGAAGTACAGGAATTACTGGAGGAGCTTTAATTACCCATCCCAAAACCATAACAAGCTATGATAACTCCGGTCCTATGACACCTTAAGACCACTGTGTAGCATGACATGCATTAATATCTGCTGAATTAGCAGTTCTGACAAAATAACTGCACATTAAAAAGTCACTACTTGAGTTTCTAAGCCTGCGTTTTGTTTACTAACTGAAGATATCACCATTTATTCACAGCACTTGTCAGACTGCACACACTTAAAGTGATAACCTGAGTATTTTCTTTGAATGGATATAGATTCCATTAAGGGGACTACACAGTTTGGCCTGTCTTTTCCCAAATAAAAAGGGTACTATACCTGTATTCATCAATTTCATTTAAGATGTCAGTCCTGAGTGCTTCTATTCTGTTACACAATCAATATTTACACCTTGACAGACTTGAATATTGCCTGCATGTTCTTATTGCCCACAGAGCTGTATATCAAGCACTGACACCACAAACAGACAGACTGTATCTGAACTATCATGAAGCACACACCTGAAGGCCAATGCAGTCATCTGCAATGGTTATGCCCCCTCTAAAATATAATCTGTGCCTCAAAGCCCTTTAGCACTGTTAGTATTCATAGTAGTGCATGCTCACATGTCAGCATCTGTTGGGTAAGTCAGTTATTTCTGTCACTCATCTTCAACAATTGCATTGCCAGGTTCAAAATCCATGCCTGTCTTATGCCCACAGTCTAGAGGACTGCATATTAACTGATTATGCCATGGAAGAGATCAGTATCATTGTTGCCAGACAGCACACAGAAATGAAAGATTTCAGTAGCATGTTTAAAGCTATCTGATTGACATAAGATACATTATCAAAATAATGAAGTCAGGTAATTATTCATACAACATCTATTTATCCACATCATAAATGCTGATTAACCCATTGTTACACAATCCCAATCATCTGTTATGTAACTACAGTAAGTAAAAATAGCCAGATTTAAACCACTATCAACATATATCCACACTTTAAAGAGCTGTGTATTAGCTTTTTCTGCCTTGGGAGTTGTTACATTATGGGTGCCAGAAAGTAGAGATGTCAAGGTCTGGCAGAAGCATTATTTTGGAATAGTCATGTAATTCCCTAAAATGTATTTTGAGGGATCAAAATCCTTTATCCGTGTCAGTATTGTCATACATGTGAGACAACCATATCAGTATCTGTGGCTTGGTTCACCTTCATCTGTCACTGCTGCTGAACACACATGCATTACTTACACATTGCCAAATTTAAACGCCTACCTATCCAAGTCCAAACTTTAGAGAACTCTGTATTAGCTGCTCACACCACAACAGAAGTCTTACTACAACTCTAGGAATGAACATATTTGAAAGTATGACTTCATCACTGAGTGGCAAGGCAAATGTTTGCCCTGGAAGTGATTGATAGATTTGTGGGAAACCTTTCCCTGCCTTTATATTTTCACTGAGACGACATGAGCACACAGGATCTGTCAGAAAATCCACACCTACTTAGCAGTGTAGTCATGCACACACAGCTGTTAGCTGTTGCCAAAACATTTGCCTACCTAAGACTATAATCTGCATAACATGGTATCAAGTGTTGAAGTAATTATCTCACCATTGTATTGCAAAGCAGATATTGCCTATTTATAAAATAAATGATAACCACAGTTGTTAATCAGTGTAGTGCCAGCCATGGACTCCTGGCTGGTCATCTCAATATCACTGTATGCAATTCTCTTTTATTTTCTATCATTGTGCTGTCTCTGCAGTGTGTATACGTTGTGCAAGGTAAGTACAGGACATACATGCCAAGCATAAAAAGACATCCATTGCTATTACTCTGTAACTATGTGTCCAAAGGCCACACTTCATTGGTTCACATTTGGCAAGGTAATTTTTTTCAGAGCAAAATCCATTCACAATATGTTCTGTGTAGACAGCATAACAGTAAACTCCTCATGTCTTGCCTTCACTGAGTTAGTAATCCATAACCAAATGATAAAAGTCACTGACATTGCTTTCAGTTTGCCTCAATTGATTACTGAGGTGGACTAATACCAAGCTCATTTGCATGACCAATTAACAAAGTATTAGTGCATGTATAATTACCTTTTCATTTTGACCTTATAATAGGGAATAGCAATGGTTTATGGTGTTCCCTGCCAAGAATTGTACAACTAAAAAATACAGGCATATAGGCATTAGTGATAATGAGCCATTTTATAATGTGTTTGTGTTATATTAATGTTTTCTATGTCATCTTTTAAACCAGTGTGTCATGATCATTACATTAAAGTGTTTAAAATATGGATACTAAAGGTGCATACTTTTCAATGTGAATAGATTTGCTGAATGTCCACATGTTTAATTCATGTTGTTGTGTTCCTATACAATTTTTGTTTTATAGCAAATTACCGAGGACTGAAGCTAGCACCTGGTAGCATATATCATGTGCAGAGTTCATATCTTGCAGAAAATGCATTCTCCTATCTAATATTTTGTGAAAACAACTTCAAAGTGTGTAGAAACAATAACTAAATTAACTAAGGAGTAATATTTTTGAGTCTTTGCCTCCCCTTTGCTTTTGGCTATGTGCAGGTGAAAACGATTGAGCGGGGGTTGTATAGTGGTATAATAAATAGATATGTAGGATACCTGTGTTTGAATAACATATCCGTGCAGTACCTCATAAGGGGAACTATTATTTGAAATAAAACCTTAAAACAATGTTTGACATACTGCTGAATTCAAACACCTTTCGATCTGCACCTTCATTCTCTAGACCGGCCATGATATGCTCACACCACAAAGCAGGTCATATTTTAGGTAGTAAAGCTCACCCATTTGAAGAGACATTGAGAAAATTATGAAGCAATGAGATATGTGTGTATCAGACTTCATATCATTAATGAGATCTGAATTATGCCATGTAGTGTACATTAAACCTTGCAGTGTGTTAAACATATAAGAGTAACTCTCTCTTCATAGAATTATCAGTGTTGCGTTCTATCACACTGCAAGACTAAGCACAGTTCCACTATGAGAACTGTCTTATTGCAGCCAAAGGTAAAATGTTCAGTTTTTGCAATAGGGCATGCACTGTCATTTACCATCACTCAGCACTGGTGGGTCATGCCAAGTATCTCACAAATGCTGTCGACAAATTTCAGGGTTTGTTTTAAGAGCTATCTCTAGTCATATGAGTGATGTGTGAATCTATTTTCATAAGGTTAAAGGTGTAGAAAAGGAGCAAATAGGGCAGTGGTGAAACGGGGGGCAATAAGATGGTAGGACACTTGGGGAAATATAAAGTAATGTGCGGGATGGCGGTGGCAGAGCACCATTGCTATCCACTTCCTCACAAGCAAACAATATATTTCCATAGATGATATGTGGAATTTGGATTGTCAGGCTTCAATGGTGTGTGACAACAATTTAATAATATTTTGTGGCTAATAGGACCAAATCAAATGTGTCATACATGCACAGAAGTGAAGTGGAATGCTATGTATTGGGCGCACTTTTTGTGTTTTTTCAAGAAAGAAATGTTGAGGA
The DNA here is from genome assembly GCF_019279795.1 of Protopterus annectens. Taxonomy (NCBI): domain Eukaryota; kingdom Metazoa; phylum Chordata; order Ceratodontiformes; family Protopteridae; genus Protopterus; species Protopterus annectens. The sequence continues at coordinate 1,503,254,784 of NC_056735.1, forward strand.
AGGAAATTATAAGCAAATGAGCTAGGTAGATAGGGTAGGTTAGGCAGCAGGTGCAGTGGTGCAGGATATTCAAATACAAGATAGACAGGGATTTTGATGAACACAAAAGGTTGAGGAACACCATGATTGGGGATAAGTAGGGGACTTCAGAGACACATCCTCATCCAGCATGAGTACAGTGAAAATCTAGTCTTCATCTTCTGAACTCTCATCACTGTTTCCTGTCCTATTCACCTTGGGCATTGCTGGACAGGGCATCAGTTTTTGCGTATTCAACTGATGCCTGCACAGAGGCTCCTCTCAATCATCTCCTCCCTCAGCCTTAATCACCACCTCCACTGGAACTGCTCCTGGTGAATACAACTGCAACAGCCCCTAGGCCAGAGCTACCAGATGCAGTTGGAGCAGGTAGTGCAGTAGTTGTGGATGCAATGCTGGCAAGTTGAGACACAGAAGTAAGTGCTGGGTGTCCGTGCTGCCTGTGGTGGTGTCAACACAGCCACCAGTGGAGAGATGGTGGTCCAGTCCTCTGTGGCTGGTCTAGCTTCCCATGCTGGTGATCATTTGTGTTGCATTAAGAATCACGGTCTAAATGTCAATGTAATAAAAAACAAAGAGAGATAGAGAAAGAAATAGGGTGGGGAGAGACAACACAGAAAATGTAATAAATTAACTGTCATTTTAATATATCACATTATATACTTATTGCCACATAGTTTAACTTTTGTTGCATCCACATATAAATGTGAATCCAGACATGTGTCTTAAAACACACAGTGATATATTCAGTATTATACCATGACCCCGCATTAATATTCCAAAATGTGCACGCTGATTGGCCAGCATGCATGTTGTAAATTGACTTATACTAATGGAAAAAGGTCCGGTCGCCCGAACTTTTTCCATTAGTATAAGTCTCTTTTAAAACACTGTCTCGCTATGTTAAAAGAGTTTAACATAGCGACACAGGTTTAAAAAAGCAACTGAGATCTCCGTTGCTTTTTTTAAAGCTGTCTCGCTATGTTAAACTCCTTTAACATAGCGACACAGTATGTAAAAAGCAACGGAGATCTTGCTTTCTCCGTTGCTTTTTTTAAAACCTGCCTCGCTATGTTAAATGGGTTTAACATAGCGAGACAGCTTTAAAATAAGCAACGGACATCTCCGTTGCTTATTTTAAATCTGTCTCGCTATGTTAAACCCATTTAATATAGCAAAAAAGTAAAAAGCAACGGAGATCTTGCTTTCTCCGTTGCTTTTGGCCACAGCTCTGATGTACTGCATAGGCATGCACAGTACATCAGAACTGCCGCGGATACCAGCCAGCTGTGGAAGGGCAGCAAAGAGGCATTATACAATGCCATTATTTAAGAAAAGTAATTATCTCTTTTCTTAAATAATGTCATAGTATAATAGCAATAACCCACTTCTGGGTGTGGGTAATGCGGGATTTACCCACGGTTGTCTTTGTTTGGTCCTCGGGCTTCGCCCTCGGGACCAAACCACACCAACCATGGGTAAATCCCGCATTACCCACACCCAGGCGTGGGTTATTGCTATATTATACATATTAGGCAAATAATTGTTTGCCTTTTGCATATATACTTTATGCATTCCAGCTCATAAAATATGAATGTATTACATTGTAATAACAACTTGAAAATTGCAGAATAATGCACTTTTAGGTAGAAGCTATACAGTTCAGAAAAAAAAGAAAAAAATTATGAACATTTTATTCTGTGATGGCAAGCCATGTTATTGTATAGGCTGGTAATGGGCTGTTATACTTTCATAACTGAGTAGGGCTACTGGTTTGAAAACATTCTTTCCATCAGTGAAGGAGGTCCTGCTTCTGTGTTTTCAAGGCACTCTAATGGTGGTAAAATTGTTTACTAGTGTGTGTGTGTGTGATGCCAATTACACTGACACCCTATGAAGATTCCACATGTGCCATCTTGTGCCTAAAAAAGACAAGCTAGGCAACTGCATTTGCACAATACCAACACAGAAATAGAATGAGACATAGGTATGCTTTTTTCACTATACACTTTAGGTGAGAAATGTGGCAAAAGGAAAAGCCATGTGTGCTGTTGAGCATCACCTCCATAAAATGCCGGTTAATGTGAATATCACTTCTACATTTCAAATAATATAATGACACCTGTGTGCATGTTGTCTGGAATGGTAGGGTGGCAATCATAAATAGAACATTGTCACAAATATGACATTATAGTCTCAGAGAGGTTGTTGCTCAATGAGATTGTCATCATTCGATATTGTCCTTAGCTAAATTTAGTAAGTAGTACATAATGCCTTGGTGGCATGTAAATTTTACAAACTATGAGTGACAGGACCTGAAATATAACCCATGACAAAAAAGAAAATGTAAGCTATTTTAGTTTGTGCATTACATGTTAATGCCACTTGAGTACTAACACTTCCAGGATGCTTTTGAAGTGTTCAATTTGGAACATAACTGACGATAAACCTTATTCTGACAACCCTGTAACTGTTGCACTTTGGGGTGTTGCTCTATTACAATAATATTTTGAGACATATTTGTGTATCCTATGTAAAGCTAATTTCTGGTTAACAAAGCTAACTATATATGTGTCACAGATGGCAAAAATGTATAACATGATTAATAGTATATAAAGTGACATCGCTTTACAATCATTCTTGTTAACTGACAGTGCTCCATGCCAACTGTAGTATAAAGAAGAGATAACAATCTTTTATAATGCTGACTTTGTGTGAATTATTAGAGTCATTCAACACCTGATTCAGTTCTGTGATAACATATTCAGGAAAGGGCCACAAAGCCTTTAGAATACATATTTTTATAGAATGTATATTAGTACAATATCAAATTTTGGTACTGACATACCTTAGGCTACTGAAGCCATGTTCAGAAATATGTTGAAATCTCTGTTGCTGACCTCTTAATATTTTAGTAATACTATTGCTAATTGCATTTCCTCAGACTTTTGACCAGCAAGTTTTGGTAACATAACCCATGTCCCTCTGTACAACACTACTCTTAAAATTGACCTTAACTTAGGTATTAGAATAGTCCTCATTTCTCTCCTGATCTTTTACATTGTTGTGAACATTTTTTACTTGTCTTTTTCATTGCTGTAAACATTATTACCTACCTGATTGATTGTTTTCTTTAGTCATAGCTATACTCAGGATCTCGGTCCTACTCCATTCACTCTCTGCTGCAATCCAGGCTCACTCTGCTCTCCTACCCTACCCCATTCCAACACACCCCCACTTTTATTTCCTTTATACACTTCCTAAATTAATCACACCCCAAACTGTTCCTCCCAAAACCCAACCCCAACTCTCCATATCGATTGTCATCACCTCCTCACTATCTACAATCTTGCCCTCCTCCTTTTTACTATCCACTCAATCACCTCCTCTTCAACTCATTCCATTAACTTACCCCCTTCATTTATCCTCCTCCTCCCAGAGAATTATCCTATTCTCCCTATTATCTTTATATCATCAACCCTGTTCGTTGTTCACAATGTATCAACTCCTTCTACTTACACTCTCTCTTCCTCTGTTCTTCCGGTTTAACTGTTCTCTCTCCACATCCTACCTCAACCCTCTACTCTTGACTAAGCCAAGCCCCACTCTCCCACATACCTAAACTGTGTTTCCAACCCCTGTTAATTTTCCATAGCTCCTACACTCTTCGCTAACTGCTTAATAAATTTCCCTAAACTCAAAATCCTTCCACAAACCTCCCCATACTATAAAGTCAGACCTAAATATGCTACTCTCAGTGCTCTCTCAACCACTATGCTATTCTTCCTATACAATCTACTACATTTTGGTGACTTACACCCTAGTCCTGGGGTACACACCAACATCTCAAAACAAAGCAGTAATGTCTTTGCCAAAACTTCCCCATCTCCCCCTAATATTCCCACCTTAACAACTCTTACTACCTCCATTGACACCACTAACCTCTCACCCCATAAAAAACTAACTACTATCTCTCTCAATATACAAAGCATCACTAATAAGGTGCCCCACCTTCACTCCCTCATCACTCAACATGCCCCTGACCTATTTATCCTACTGAAACTTGGTTACAACCTCACATTTCTGACTCAGAAATACTTCCCCTGTGCTGTAATATTTAAAAATCTTGATCGATAATCTAAAAAAGGAGGAGGAGTAGCTATTCTATACACATAACTACTCTCACTTTATCCCCTACCCACACCCTCTCCCAAATTTTACCCTGCAGAAATTCTGATGGTCAACTGTAAACCTAATAAACACAAATAAAATCACTATTGCTGCCATCTACATCCCCCCTTGAAATAATATTCTTATCTTAGAACACTTTCTCTCATGAGTCTCTGATAACAACTATGAAACCATCATCCTGGATGATGTTAATATTGACTAGTCAACTGTAAACTCCTTTGCTCCTCATACGTGCATCAACCTCTATGGCTTCACACAGCTCATCACCTCTCCCACATGCTATAACAAACATTCCAACACTGGTACTACCCTCAATTGGATCTTCACAACTACCTCTAACTTCTACCTCAATCCCCGTACTCTTCCTGATTCTCTCAGTGACCATCTTCCCACTCTTGTCCATAGAACCTCTCCTCATCTTCACAGATCTCACCTTTTTAAAAACTGTTGCAATATCTCAACCTTCAACCCAAATACATTCAATAACATATTTTCCTTCTTCAACTGGGCTTTCCTACACAACCTCCATCTTGATGAAGCTGTCTCCATATTCAATGATATTTTCATTAATATTCTAAACTCACTAGGCCCCATTACAAAAATAAGACTTAAAGCCAACTCATCTCCCTGGCTATCACAATCCACATGCAACTTGATGTCACAGGGAGACAGGGCCTGGCAGACATGGAAAAAATCCAACCGGACAATTGACCTTCAAATTTACCGAGAACTTAGAAACACTACCAAGAAAAATATTGACAAGGACAAAAAGCAATATTATGCTAAACCACTTAACCTGCACTCTAATCCTACACTATTTTGGAACAATATTAATAAACTTCTCTATCCTTGTTTGCCTACTACACCTAGTCACTATCCTGATTCCTCTGACCTTGATACTGCCACTTAGCTAAATAGTTTCTTCATAAACTTTATCAAACCTCTTACCTATAATAACAATCCAAACCTTTCCTCCACCGAGTCCACCCCCCTCTCAACTACCACCATCTTCACACTTAAGCCCACCCCAACTGCTTATATAAGATCTCTCCTATCCAAGCTCAAACCTTGCTCTCCATCAGCAGATAAACTTCCACCACAATTCCTCAAAATCACAGCTAACTCCATTGCCTACCCCATCTCCATTCTCATAACTAACTCCATTCTTGAAAATACTGTACCCATAATTTGGAAAACAATCCTACATCATTCCCCTTCAGAAAGGTGGGAACTCTACAGATACCTTCAACTATTGTCCCATTGCAATCCTATCCCCTCTCTCCAAAATAATGGAAACATGCATACATAGAAAAATACTTGAACACCTTCTACAAGAAAACCTCCTAACTCCCACACAACATGGATTCAATCCCTACCATAGTACTGCTAACACTTTCATTACTTTCACACAGACCATTGCCAAAGCACAAGATGAAAATAAACTAGTCTTCTCCCTCTTCCTTGGTTTATCTAAAGCTTTTGATACTGTCTCTCATACTCAGATTCTGTCTAAACTCAAACATCTCAATCTCTCTCAGTCTACCTTACTTTGGTTCAACAGCTACTGCTCTGATAGATTTCAGTCTGTTAGATGGCTATCAGCCTCATCTACCTTCCTTCCTGTTCATACTGGAGTACCCCTAGGTTCCATTCTTGGCCTCTTCTTTTTCAACATCTTCACATATAACCTATACATACCTTGCCCCCACTCCTCCCTTATATAGTATGCTGACGATTCTATCATCATATCTTGCTCTGATAATCTCCCCCACCATCTGTCACTTACCCAGGACTCTCTCTCCTGTCTGTGGAAAAATGGTTAACTAGCAATGAACTTCTACTTAAGCCAAAGAAAACAAAACTTCTTCTTTTCCTCCCAAAATCCCTACAGCATTGTAAAATCTCCTTAGTCACATCTCGCAATAACACCATTATATCTGTAGAAACACATATTACATTCTTTGACATTTATATTGGTGATCAACTAAAATTTGATGTTCACATTCACCAATCTATCAAAAAAACAAACCCACTAAAAACTAGGCCTATTATATAGGAATAAAAAATACCTGACAAAGAATACAAAATATTCATTAGCACAGGCTTTTCTATCACCTACTCTATTCTATGCAGCACCTATTCTCTCTAATCTCCAATTTTCCCTCGTGACCAAACTTGAATCCACCTACAATAAAATTGGTAGGTTTGCAGCAAATCTCCCCTACAGCTCTCATCATTGCACTGCCCTAAAAATCTTACAATGGCCTGAACTACGCAACCATCTTCTACTTCCACAGCTCCATCTCACCCACTCATTAATAACTAATGCCTCTTGCTGCACAGCTCTCTCTACCCTAATATCCCCCTGTAGCCCCAAACGTTATCTCTGAAGTATAGGCCAGAATCTCCCGGAAGTATATAAGCACAACAGGCAAATTGGTAAACTTCTATATAGTGACATCATTGCCTTTACCTGGTATAAACTCCCCCCAGAACTTAGAGCAATCGCCGATGCTCTATGTTTTAAAAAGCACTAAAAGATTATATACTTAACAGTTTGACCTGCCACTGCCCCTCTCCAACATGACCTCTTGAACTACAGTCTCTTTTTCTCCTACTTGCTCTCTCAGATAGACAGATATTGTGTAATGTACATTTCACTTATTAAGTGGATGAATATTTCCTAGAAAGTCACTACAAATATTGCTCTGTGTAAAGACTACTGTTTTCCTATTGTTCTCAAGTCTTAATGTGTTATCTGTTGCTCTGGTTGTAAATAAGTTTTGTATCTCCTGTTGATATATCTGTATAAGTTTTCCTTTACATATTTGTAAACTGTTGGAGCTTTTCTCCTCGAGTCTCTGCTGAGAAAGGGCTTTTTGCCCAGTCAGACTAACCTGGTTAACAAATATCAAATAAATAAATAAAATAAATAAATAAATAAACAAAACATCAAACACATAATAATAGTCATATTTTAAGCTTTGAAGTGTACTTCAGGTTTGAGTGCAGGAAAATACATAACAATGCTTTATTATAACCCCTGTATTAAAACTATCATAAATTTGAATTCAAACCCTGCACTGCTTGTGTTGCTCTTCAGAGCTTACTGCATTCATATGTTGAACCACTGATTAAACTGCATAACAGGTGTATTTTCTGCATTCAGTGCTGCACAAAGTGCTGAATAAAGTGCACCACTGATGCTCGCATTTGCATGACTGACAACTAAACATGTCTGCATATAAAATACATTTTTTTAGTTTTTAGCTTAGGAAGTGAACTGTCATGCAATGATAGTTACCACCGACAGTCACGATACTCAATGCCAAACATCCCGCAATGGTTGACGGTAAAATAAGAATTAATCATAAATCAGTGTGATGATTTATCAATTTGGTGGCCTTACACAACTAAAATGTTGACAGTAAGGATCAAACTTTCACAGACATGTAAAACCATATAGGTTTGAACCGAACATCTATGGCAGTACCATGAAACATTGACATTTTCAGTAATATTTTCCACATGAAAACTTGTATGTATCATAGAACTCATTTTGCAGTCATGTTATAAGACTTATTGAGGAAAGGGCCATACAGATGTTTATAGGAGTTGATTTTGTACACAGTATATATCAATACAATGTACTCCTGTGATAATGAAAAATATTGTTTTCCAAAAAAACACGTTCAGGCATATTTGTACAGCTGTGTTTAAGTACTACCTATATTTCATAAATCATTATGCTGCTAATTGTACTGCCTCATACTTTAGCCCAACGACTATGTCTCTCACTGATTTGACCATTACCTCCTTATTAGTTTTTTGATTGGCTCTACTGCAACACTGTTTTGGTATAAAACCACAGATTTTTTGGAATTCTTTCTGATGAAGTTCTGTAACAACAAAAGATGAAAGTACTAAATGTTAAACAATTCTTCATGTATGGTTGTTCTTCCAAATCCCTAGAAGTATTTTTTTAGTTTCTGTAGTGTTTTTCCTTCACATCAGTTTCTTCCCTTTAGCCCAAGAACTATTTGTAATATTATGCACATAAAAGTGTGATTTTGCTATAATCATTACTATAACTACTGCTAGTGACACTGATCGCAGTTATCTTGTTTATTGTCCATTATATATATATATATATATATATATATATATATATATATATATATATATATATATATATTTGTCTTGAAACATTCACATTTGAAAATGCTAGATAGCTCAGGTTCAGTGCACAAAAATATCTTATAGGGACTCCTAAAATCAGAATTTCCCAAATGATGATGGAAATCCTGCACTTTGTTTTCTTTCTCAGAACATACTTCATTAACATTTTAATGCACTGAGAATATTACATAACAGGTATTTTTTCTGTGCACTGTAATATCCAGAGTGCTGATTGAAAAATTAATGATAAGGTGCTGCTTACTGTGATGGATCCGAAGTCTTCTTAAGACATTCAGTCTTGCTGGCTGGGTTTTGCTGAAATCAAAGTCTAGTTATCACAGTCTGTTGCCCACAGAAACTTGCAGAGTGTACACTGATTCAGCACCAAACTCTGAGCAGTAACCGATAAATGACTTTTTATAAACAAATCACTCAAACTACGGTTGCAGCTTCAGGTACCATTCTACTTTACTTCTCAAACAGCATGGATGATATGAGAGATACAATATTATCTGCTATAGTCTCCTTATAGTAGTTTTATATCCTGTTTTTCCATGGTACTCTATTTTGGACTTTTTTGTATAAGAACATCTGTTTGCTGCTGTTTGCAGAAAAATATGTTTTCATCCTGTAATGGTATTGACTTTTAAGGAAACATCTTGTGCAAAAGCACCATTCAAACTTTCTTGCTTAACAATGTCATATGATAGAAACATGTACAGATTGTTTTCCTGTTGTTCACTCTTTACAGAAGCAGGTTAACTTTCTTACTGACAATGTGAAATGCATACATCCTGTTTTATACATTCTTGCCAAGTCTGTAAGAGGTCATCTTTCTTGGTGACAGTGTGAAACGCATGCATTCTTATTTTTTTTACATTTTTGCTGAGTCTGTAAGGAAACATGTTCATTAAGCAAATTCCTTATTTTTCAAGCCATAGTCATTTAGTATGGATGCTAATCACATATTACTAAACTTTATTTCTACATTTAAGCTATTTATGTTGCATATTTGTAACAGAATTACTTTCAACCTTAATTCACTGTTAAATACACTCTAACAATTCCCTCTTTTTATTTTAAAAATTCCTTATTTTTCAAGCCATAGTCATTTAGTATGGATGCTAATCACATATTATTAAACTTTATTTCTACATTTAAGCGAGCTTTACTGTATTCCTTATTTATGTTGCATATTTGTAACAGAATTACTTTCAACCTTAATTCACTGTTAAATACACTCTAACAATTCCCTCTTTTTATTTTAAAACATACTCAAAACACTTTATACTGATATGTATTTTTGATCAGATTACATAGAAAACACATTAAGAAACAAAACCTTTAGTCTTCTTTTGATACAAGTTAAAATGCAATTTTACATAGTTAATACAGTTATATAAAGTATTACTTCCAAAACTGAATGTATTTAACAACCTTTTCATTTGCAGACCATTCAGTGAAAATATTCCATCAGTTATGAACTGTGTCTTCTTTAGTTTTATTTTTTAACTTGATTCATTTATTATTTTGCAATCACAGAATTTCATTTATGACTTAGAACTGTTCCAATAACTCTTTGCAACTTTTGAATTAACTTTTTACTTTTATTAATCATTTTACACCAAAAGATTAGATATAGACTAATATCTATCTGAAAAACACAAGAGAACGAAAATACACAAGGGAACAGGTCACAAATCAAGTGCTTTCATGCATATGAATACATGCACTTCTTCAGACAAACACAGAAATATATTAAAAACTATTATATAGGCTTTGACTGCCCCACCATTTTGTTGTGATCTAATTAATTATTTAATTATTATTAGGGGGTAAAAAAAGCAACTTCTTCAAAAACAAGTTTATTTACAGATGGACAGTGCTATTCCAACTATAATAACAACATAGAAAGTACTACAACAAGTAGTATCCATCCCAATGAATATGTGGCAAGTGTGTTTAATCCACCTTAGATCAGAACTCGTAACATTTGAAAAAAAAACTGAAATGCAGTTAAAGTTAGGGGCTTGTAAGGAATGCAGATCATGTAAGTCATCATAAATCACCCCTTCCATCAAGAAATGTGAAATGTTTCATAAAAAGGAAGAATAAACATTTTGCACAATGACAGTCAGAACAATGGAGTTACAACTAATAATTATAACAAAAGTATTGACAAACAATTAACTATAGTATATAGAAGGGGTTTAAAAACATATAAAATAGATTTATATATATTTTATACACAAAATTCTCTTGACATATGTGTTTATGTTTATTTTTATTTTTATTCTTATAATGTAGAAATTTTTTTTTATCAAGTTTATTGCGTTGTTTGTTTCCTAATATCTATACGAGACAAAACTGTGCTACTGCAAATGTTATTTAGTGCTATAAATATACAGTTTCAATGTACTTTTAACCATAACATTGTGGTCATATTTCTGAACTGCCCATTGGTTGACAGTGAAGTGAACATATTAAACACCTTGGTAAAGTACTAAACTAGCCTTAGATAATAAATATTTAAATGCAATTATTTCAGTATATTTAATACTTGAGGATTTAAAAAAAAAGCATGATTTATACACTAAAGAATGCTATGTACATATTAGTCCATTAGCTGTATCAGTACAATATTTTAATATAATTTTCCTTGAACTGGGTAACCAATATTAGTACTGATAAAATGGTAGTCCAAAAAAACAGTGATAAAATTACAACTTGAAAAATTACTTTTGAACTTATTACAATGTATCCTGTACAGTATGTATTTGCACAGACTGTTTGCTATTCATGCATTTCAATCTAGTAGGTATCCTGGACCCATTTTTTTTTTTAAATATGGTTCTCCACACATATTTATTGCTAGACATTAATTTCATTTGTACTGAATTCTTCTGTGTTTATACATACAAAGACTATAAAGTACACTTAGTCCAATCTACAAATTTAGTAACATTAACATCAAGCAAAATCTTGGAAAATTCTTATGTCTCTTTAGAAGTATCTAGTGAAATTGCCACCAGTGGCAACTACATACCCATAAATTGGAAACATTCATGCGTTTGCATACTGACATTGTCTTGCAAAAAACATATTAAAAAATAGTGACCATTCTTGCTCAATTTTTACATATCTTTACTCTCTCTTGTATAGCTTTAATAAAGCAATTTTAAGCCATCTCTTGTATAGCTTTACAGTTTAACGGGTTATAAATACAAGTCAGTACTAAACAATACAATAACAACTACCATGATAGCTATTAGCAACTTATAGATTCATAGGTTCATAGGTAGGTACAAGGTTATCTGCCCGAAGGCATTTATAAGCCTAGCTGGAATGTGTTGGCTTTCGCCGTCTCCTTAGATTAGTTCCCTGTGCCTCCATCCAGCAGAGTCATTAAAGTGATCCCCGGGGTAAACTTTCTGTTTCCCATTAACTCGTCAAGGATTCTCTTGAAGAGGGTTAGTGAGGAGCTCTGCCTGATGTAGATTGGAATCTTGTTCCAGAGCATGGGAAGTCTCTGGGACAGGAATCTATCCCTCCAGTATGTCCTATTTATTGTCGTGGTGAGGTTTAGATCCCTGGAACATGTGGCTTGAGGGGATATGGTTTTCTTCAGGTGGAGCATGTCCATCAATTCTGGGTTTGACATGGCCTTGTATGTCAGGCAGAGATCACCTCTGAGTAGGTGGTATGCAACCAAGTACAGCTGGAGTTTCTTCAGTCGAGCTGCATAGGTCATCTGCTTGAGGCCAGTGATCCTCTTGGTGAGGTACTTCTGTGCTGTTTCCAACTGTTGCAAGTGTCTTGTAAGGTACATCCCAACTGGGGCATTGTACTCTATGATGGTTCTGATGAGTGAGGTGTAGAGGAGCCCAATGACCTCTTTCGATCTGGATGCAAACCCTTTTGTGATTAGGTGGGCCACATAGAAGGATTTTCTAACCACTTTGGCAATGTGATTATCAAAGGAGAGGTTACTATCTACTTGGGTCCCCAGATCCCTTATTATGTCTTCCATATTTAGGGGGCTACCACCTATGTGGTAGTTTGTGGGTATTTTGTTTTTTTTTTCCAAAGGGGATGACTATGCACTTTTTGGCATTTAGCTTGAGGCCATGGTTTTGACACCAGGTATCTGTCTCAGTGAGACCCTTATGGAGGATGTCTGTGTCAGCTGGAGAGTCAATTATAGACCCTAGTTTGCAGTCGTCTATGAACTTGGTCAGCCATAGTCCTCCTGTGCTTGCCTGTACCTCTGAGAAGTATACACTGAACAGGAGGGGTCCTAGGACTGAGCCCTGGGGACTGCCACTTGTAACTGGTTTAGAGTTAGACCTAGCTCCTGCAACTCTTACCATGTGGGTTCTGTCAGTGAGCTAGTTGGCAACCCATCTCATGATGTAGGGGTTTATGTTCAGGCTGGTGAGCTTGCCTATAATACCTGAGTAGGGAATGGTGTCTAAGGCCTTTGCAAGGTCTGGGTAGGCTGTGTGAACCACCTTTCCCTCATCTATAGCATTGGTAACTGTCTCAAAGAAGTCCACCAGGTTTAGGAGGCATGATTTGCCATTAACAAACCCGGACTGGGTAGGGTCCAGTGTTTGGAGGTTCCAAATGTCTCTGTTAATGAGATCCATGATGATGCTCTCCATAGCTTTGCAGACCAAGCTAGTCGGGCTTATAGGGCGATAGTTCCCAGGGTCCATTGTGGCTCCACCTTTGTGGAGTGGAATAACTGTTGCTGCGCACCACTCTGTGGGCACATAGCCTGTGGAGAGGCTGAGTTTAAACAATGTGTTTAGGTGAGGGGTTAGTTCATCTTTGAGCTCGTGTAGGATGCAGCCTGGGGCACCATCCATTCCCATTGATGCTGTGTTTTTGGCTTTGGAGAGGGCTATTTTAACCTGAGTGTCTGTGATTTCAGGGGCACTATATTCTTGTGGTATAGTTATGGGCACTTTTGGGGGTGAGAGGGGGGTGAAGTTTGCACTGAACCTGTTTGCCAGGATGTTGGCTATATCAGTCGGTTCAGTGTATTTTGTGCCAATCTACACTAACTTTGAGCAGATCTGAGAATTGCCACTTAGATTATTGACATAGCTAAAGAATGCCTTGTGGTTATCTTTGGAGTCCATGGCAATTTTTCTTTCGAAGCTAGCCTTGGATGATTTTATGAGGTAATGTAGTTTCTGGATGATACTGATAAGGGATTTTTTCCCTTCTTGGGATTTGACTCTTTTCTGTACTAGTTTCTTCTTTCTATTGTATAACTTGTTTATGGCAGGGGTCCACCAGACTGGTTTTCTTTTCTTGGAGGAGCGAGTCTTGGTTTTGTTTGGGATAGCATGATCCATGCATTCTTGTAGGTGCCCATAGAGTGCATTAGTAAAGGATTTTACAGCTTGGACAGTGTTATCCTTTAGCATGGGGGCTTTGAAACTTTCCACCTCGGTCTTAAGTAAAGTTAAGTTTGCTTTTGAAAAGTTTTTTTATGGTGGTTTCTTTGACCAGGGGTGGTGGCGGAATGTGGATATCCAGAGTGATTAGTTTATCGTCAGATCTAACCAGCGAGGGGTTGACCTCCAGTGCGGAACACTGGTCGCCCATGTTGGTGATGACCATGTCCAATATGTTGTCACCTCTGCGGGGATGTTGACCAGTTGATCCAGGGTGTTTGAGTTTATAAATTCTAGGAAATTTTGGGCAAGGGAGTTTGTACTTGAGTAGTTCTCCCAGTTAATGTTTGGGTAATTTAAATCACCCAATATCAGGGTGTTTGGTAGGACCTTTATGTTTCTCAGTGTTTCCAGGAATGCGGAGTGGGGGTCCTGGGACATGGTGGGTGATCTGTAGCAAGCTACAATTATAATTGCAGTTTTGCCCATTGTTAGTTGCACGCCGATGATCTCTGAAGCATCATGCTGTGCCACTAACCTGGAGGTCTGGGTATCCATGATGAATATAGATACTCCCCCACCTTTTGTATTTCTGTCCGGGTTTTGTGGCTGAAATGTCTGGTATGAGTTGTAGCCTGGTAGTGCTGGGGTGCTCTCTGGAGCCTTAAACCAGGATTCTGTTACTACACATATATCAATTTTCTCCATACTGAGGAGTGCTTCGAGTGCATTCATTTTGAGGTTTAAACTTCTGGCATTGAGTAGCATTACCCTCAGTTTTTTGTTACTTGTGCTATTTACAGCAGTGGGTTTGTATTTTGAGCCTTGCCTAAAAAAGGTACTATGGGGGTGGCAAGAACCTTAGCCAGTATTTGAAAGCCTAAGGGTGACAGGTGCAAGCCATCTCTAGAGAAGCATTTTGGCTTTTTGAGTATGTCATCCCAGGCTGACAGACACTGGCTCCCCTTTGAATGACACCAGAAGCTTAGCCAATTGTTGAAATTGATGATTTTTTTCTCTATATCATGGTATCATTCTTGGCGAGGGCAGGATGCTGCTCAGGGTCAGGGTCATACCAGCCTGGGCTACATGATCAGAGAGCTTCTCCATGTCTCTTTTCATGTAGTCCAGGGAGGTATGAGTCAGGTCATTCACACCAACATGGATGATGACAGAGTCATATCTGTACTTGTTCTGGAGTGATCTGAGCACTTCTGTTATGTGGCAGATCCTGGCACCCAACAGACAGGTAACAGTAACCTTCTCCTTGTTCAACCTAGTGAGTGGTACGTCCGTATGCTTGACTATAGAGTCACCTATTACTAGTGTGTTGCATATGTTATTTTGCTTTAAGGGCTGTGATTGTGTGGCACACTGGTTTTGTGAAGCATGTGTTTCATTTTTTGTGTTGGGGGGGTGGAGGTTGCTTGGATGTCTGCTTTGGAGGACTCTGTTGCTTTTGCAGATTTTTATTTAGTGCCTCTGAGTATGTTTTTATGTATTTATGTGTGTTTTGTCGGTGCTGGTTTCAAAGATCTATGTGAGACTGGTGGTGTGATGCAAGTAATTCACTTCTCCTCTTGACTTCCGGGTCCAGTCGTGGGTTGATAGAGCTTAGCCTCCAGTTTGGCTGTATAATTGCATCTCTCACATGTATTAGTGTTTGGTGGAAGCAGGAGAGGGTTGTCTGTGTACATGAGGCAATTGTAACATTGCTTCAAAATGCCCAGATTCACAAGTTGGACCGGAGAGTACACCTGAAACTGCCCTTTGGACATGCCTGGATAGGTACAGTGAACTGTTTTACTGATTGGCTGGTAAGGTTGAAAAGAGAGCCTTATGCTTCTCTACAGTGTAGGGAGGGTCTAGTGCTAAGGTTTATTAGTGCTTGCTATGAGTTTTGAGCACGTGCCAGGATGAGAAGTGAATGGTTTGAGTGCTTAAGTTGAAAGTTTGTCTAGTTCCATGGGAAAAATTGAAGAGTAGACTATCTTATCCTGTCAGGTTTAATCTGTTTATCAGTATTTCTAATTCACTAACACCTGTTTTCCCTCCCCCAGAAAAAGTATTGTCAAGAAGGAATGAGATATTATTGCTTTCTGTAGCTTTATTTTAGACCCTTTTGCAATACATACTGCTTACACAGTCAAGGTAAAACTGAGAAAGTACCCCTCCCCCTGTTGCATTGCACTGTTGTTTATCTGTTTTACATTGTGAGAATAAAATGTATGTCAGCCCATCACTTTGGTTATGCATTTACTTTATTATGTTACTAACAAACTATAGACCTTTGTCTGATTTGATCATTTTTTTGGTTGTTTTCAATGACAGAATATATATTTATTTCTGTTGCCTTTGCTGTCTACTACTAGTAGTAGTTATTTGTACCCTCCTATATACTTTATTTGAACTGTATGTATACTATAACCCATCTGTTGGCCGTACATGATGTAACATTTACCTGCAAACAGATTATCAGTGACATATATGCACAATTGTGATGTTGTATTATAATTACTAAATGGTGTTGCACGTGAACATTAAACAATTATGGTTTAATAACAATAATGTTTTACAAAAACTCAAGCCACTTTAATGGCAATCAGTCTTGTTATAGTTTACCTTTCCAGCATTTTCTGTAACTATTCATCCAGTCTGGGAAGGTCTGAGCTCGCATTTTAGACTTTGTAAATTATAGTTAACCCTTTTAGCATTTTACCTTTAATCATCTGTTACTACACTTGTAATTTGATATTAGAATGTAGTTGTAAAACATTTAGAAATATAATAATTATTTGTGATTTGCATAACTGTGCATTTATACTACATAAATAAACATTATTTTACAATTAGCTTACATATTTTTGTAACTTGGATTTCAGTATTTTGTATTTATTGAACTGCTCTGCCATTCATTTTTCAAAGACTGCTTGACTAATATTATCTGTGATTTTATTTCTTTTTAAAATTCAGAACTTTAACTGGTGTTACTATACAATTATAACAAATTGTAAAAACGCAAAATAGATATTAGCTTAACTAACACATATTTATATTTACATTATTTATATTCGCTGTTGTCTGCCTTTCATTCCTGCACATTTTAACAGATGTACTTTATATGAAAAGAAAATACATGCATGTCAGTCTTGTGACTTTAGATTTTTACAGTTATTAACTATTTTCATTTTATTTTTATGCACTAGAACTTTGTTTACCTTTTGACTATGCTATGAAAAAGGCAGTCATACACTCTACTTTAATGTAGTACTGATAAATATCTTGCTTTAATTGAATGAAAGTCATACATCAGATCCTGCCATGTATGCTTAACCATTTGCAAAACACAAGCGTATTATAAAATATATCTTTTTTGTACAGATTAGCTATAGGTTCCTGCTCATTTGCAATGTTTTCTTAAGCTCAGCTGTTGTATGGAGGAAGTCAGTTTCTGTCAGTTCAGCTAATTTATTTCCTTTATTCTGTAACTGCTGATCAAGAGTTTCCTGTAATGTTGCATGGTCTTTCTGACATTCTTTGGTAACCTGTTCTGCTGAATTTAAAACTCCTATGCACTTTTGGAAAACTGTTTTTATAACTTGTGTAAACTTCCCGAACTCATTGTGTCTGTCATGTAGAAGTTTATTATGTTCTTTTGTAACAAGTACTGGAGGTTCTGTCAGTAAGTTATTTGACTCCTGTTGTAACCCTGAAATAAACCTTTTACATGTGGTGACAGGACATAACTGTTCAACATCTGAATATAATGGAAACACTTTACCCTTAGTTAATTTGTTATCATGAAAAGGTTTGTCTTCACAGTCATTTTTTAGCAATATCATGCAATACTTTTTTATGACATTGTACACAAAATGCAGTTTCTGTTGAATCAAATAATCATTTGTCATACCCCATATGGTTTTCTTTGAGATACCAATCAAACATTGTAATACATTTTGCATAATGCCATACTATCAACTTGCCCTGATAAGGTTTTACATTTATTAATTGCTGGCTGGGTTTTGCTGAAATCAAAGTCTAGTTATCACAGTTTGTTGCCCACAGAAATATGTAGAGTGTGCACTGATACAACACCAAACTCTGAGCAGTAACCAATAAAAGACTTTTTATAAACAAATCTCACAAACTACTGTTGCAGCTTCAGGTACTGTACTACTTTACTTCTCAAACAGCATGGATGATATGAGAGATACAATACAAAAATATCTCTAACAATGTTATATGCTATAGTCTCTTTATAGTAGTTTTACATCCTGTTTTTTCCATGGTACTCTATTTTGGGCTTTGTATGAAAACATCTGTTTGCTGGTGTTTGCAAAAAAAAATATGTTTTCATCCTGTAATGGTAGTGTCTTTTAAGGAACCATCTTGTGCAAAAGCACCATTCAAACTTCCTTGCTTAACAATGTCATATGATAGAAACATGTACAGATTGTTTTCCTGTTGTCCACTCTTTACAGAAGTAGGTTAACTTTTTTACTGACAATGTGAAATGCATACATTCTGTTTTTTTTTTTTTTACATTCTTGCCAAGTCTGTATGAGGTCAGCTATCTTGGTGACAGTGTGAAATGCACACATTCTTATTTTTTTATATTTTTGCTGAGTCTGTAAAGAAACATGCCCATTAAGCAAATTTCTTATTTTTCAAGCCACATTCATTTAGTATGGATGCCAATCACATATTACTAAACTCTATTTCTACATTTAAGCAAGCTTTATTTTATTCCTTATTTATTTTGCATATTTGTAACAGAATTACTTTCAAACTTAATTCACTGTTAAATACACTCTAACACTGATTAAAATGCATCACCATCACTCTCATTTTTGTAACTGGCAACTAAGCCTTTGCAGACGCAAAATACATTTTTGAGTTTTTGCTTTGGGAAGGGAATTCAGTGCTAGCCACAATTGATAGTCACCAATGCCAAGCATCGCTGAATGGGTGACCCCCAAATAAAAACATAAATTAGTGTGATGAATGCTCAACTTTGCAATCTTATAGCATTAAAATGGTGACATTAAGGATCCCTACTTTCACATAGACATCAGCCTTTCTAGATATGTATAATGAAATCATGGCATTACAATGACACAATGACATGATTTACAGCGTTTGCCACTTCAACACTGACATAAAGTGATGTTGAGAAAGTAAAGCATATATACTCAGCTGTTATACTGACAGTTAGCATTTAGAGACAAAGAGACATATGTCAACTTGCTTACCATTTGTCCTTACACAGAAGTCTTTATAATTGTGATCCTTGCAGAAGTTATGAGAGTGAAGCATGTGAAAGTACAAGCAAATGTCTGCAAGACAAGATTGCATTCTTTACTATATTTTTATGCGTAACTTGGTTTTGATTCTTTTTCTGTCAAGATATATTGGTTTTGTTTCTTTTTCTGTCAAGATATATTATATTCCATGCAACTACTGTTTCTAGAACTTTATTAGTATGTTTTTATTTGCAAAATAAGAGCTGTCTGTACTTTACAAGCTGTGTTTGCAATAAAGGTATAACAATTGCTATTACAAGGCTTCTTTACCCCTATTCCACATATTTCTGATAACATTTCTAGAGGATTTTGACATATGACTTGAGAAACTTGTGTAGATTAAAGTGACATAAAGAAACTGTTCAGTGATAATGCTGTTCTATCTCCCCTGACATCATTTTTTCACTATTTTGACACTGTGTAATTACAGGTCTATATCACATTATCAAAGTTTTACAACTTCGAATGCCATATGGTCAAACCCATATCTTCAAAGTTGTAAAACTTTGAATATGTAAAAAAAAAAAAAAAAAAGAAAAAAAAAGTTACCTGATGTTTGTAAGCAGTGGGGAAAGCCCTCTGCACCTCCCCACCCTCGCTCTTTAAATATGCCAACTCCGAGATCACACTACAGTGTAATAAAGAGAAATCTTCCCTTTCCACACTGTACTACGTTGTAATGCGGTCTAGAAGCTGGTATAGTTAAAGAGTGGGGGGTGTGGGGGATACAGGGGGGCTTGCCCCCTACTTACAACCATCAAGTAAGCGTTTTCTTTTTTTATTTTTTTCTAATGTTTTTGAAGTTTTATAACTTCGAACATATGGGTTCGCCCATATGGCATTCGAATTTGTAAAACTTTGATAATGTGATATAAAATCTGTTATTACCATGAGGGTATGGGGAATTTTACAGGTATTGATTAAATCTTCATATTCAAATATATCAATAATACTTTAAATAGTGATACCTAAATAATTTTTCTGCTCAGTGATAAATCAGCTTGCATCCACACAGCCCTTCTTGGGTTGTGTCTGATATATGATATATTCTTTCTTTCTTTTTTACTTTACTACAGGTATATGGCACCTAAATCAGCAGTCTCACAAAAACTTGTATTTCCAAATGCTGAAAATGAGGTAACTGAACAGGCCCCCATCTCCATGGGTCATGGATCTGGGACTGACTCTTAGCAGACAAGCCTTCAATGAATGTGTCTGGCAGTAGGTGCTTGAATATATAAATGATGTGGGTGGTCATGGCCACAAGGATCTCAAAAATATGGCCAGTGATATAACCAAGAATGCTATAAGCAGAGCCAAGACTCTATCATGGGAATTAAGAGATACCGAGGGCATATTAGTGAACCATCACTGACAGAGATAGAGGAATTCCTGTTGACTGTAAGGGTTCCAGGCAGCTATGAGTAGTTACTCACTGTTGTGATGTACATGAGGGTAGAAGAGGAAGACAGTGACATGGTGCCCCCTTGTAATGCTTCTGGTATGCCATTCAGATATTTGCAGCTTTATCTCTCTCTCTCTCTCTCTCTATATATATATATATATATATATATATATATGGTTTACTATCAAAAGTGCAAACGGCACTACGTCGACTATCATATACTCGAATATGGAAGGTCATAATCGGTAATGTCGAAGGCAAAATAATCAATCTAGGAATGGTTTAACATGGGTCGAGGTAGGTGTTCAGTATTATTCCGAACTACAAACATTTCCCCTACCTCGACCCATGTTAAAACCATTCTTAGATTGATTATTTTGTCTTCATTACCGACCTTCCATGTTCGAGTATATGACAGTCGACGTAGTGCCGTCGCACTTTGATAGTAAACCATATATATATATATATATATATATATATATATATATATATATATATATATATATATATATATATATATATATATATATATATATATATATAGTTCTAATTTACATCACCAACTTACCATAATGTTGACTCACTTAACAGCGAGATGACAACATCTAAAATTTAAAAGAACAAACTCCCGGAAAGGAGAATTTTGCCTCCAGGAAACTAACCACTTGGCCACCACCGACAATAAAAAACAAACTAAACAAATTAAACCCACCAAAGTGGGTGGCTTTTCCACCCACCACCCCCAGCTTAAATATTCCAACTCCAAGATCACACTACAGTGGAGTAAAGGGTAAATGTCATCAGTGGTGGCCAAGTGGTTAGTTTCCAGGAGGCGAAATTCACCATTCAGGGAGTTTGCTCTTTTGAACGGTAGAGGTTGTCATCTTGCTGTTAAGCAAGCCAACGTTATGGTAAGTCGATGATGTAAAGGGGAACCATATATATCTAGATATAGATAGATATATAAATAGATAGATAAATACAGATATCGATATAAATTTTTATTCCCCTATCACAGTTTCATTTTTTTGTATCTTGAGGCATCTAGAACTAAGGTTCAATGACATACTATGGCTGTATGTTATTTGTCTTCATTTGTATGTACATCTACAAATATACTTTACTAGAAAGCTTACTTGCATTTACATCTATTGTTGCTTTATTCTGCTTTAGCTTTCATATTCTGATCATTTGTTTTTGTATTTCTTCTATTTTTCTGTTGTCTTGGTGTACTCACAGGAGAGGCTGGCACCTGTGCTGTGGAGCTACTACCTCATGATGTGGTGGATTGATAGCTGCTAATGATGACGGCAGTGATGAACAGACACAGCCTGGGGTTGCAAAGGGCATGTTTGACTTGCAGGATGCAACTCTCACATCCCTTCACCAAACTTTAGTCACAATGACTATGCCTACACATACCCAAGACATGGAATCATCTAAGACTGGTCAGGTTGACAGGACATGGTTGAGCAATGTAATGTGGTTACACAACTGGATAGTTGGCGGAATTTCCACCTAGCCATTATGAGGGTGAATTACCACAGAGGGGTGTTGGTAGAGGTGCTCATAGAAGGCATGCTTACCACCCTCCCTCTGATGTTAGTGTGTCAGCATTGGCCACCCAACATATGTGCAGAGCCATAGTACAGGCATAAGCAGGTTCCACCAGGGCCTCAGAAGAGGTAGTCAGAGTACTGAATATCATGCATTCTAATGTGCAAGACTGTATGAGCCATGTGTGTAACACAATGGACCATGCAGTGTCTCTTATGCAACATCTGCTGGGGGTTGAAGAGATGATGCATAATCAGATGTTAGCTGTGCCAGATCCACCTCTCATAGTGGTTCTACTTCCACTGCTCTATCAATGATCAATGGTTGAAATGTCCACACTCAGGCAGGGTAGACTATGTGGGAATGGCCCTTGATGTAGTCATGATGAGAGCTCATCCAACAGACATCATTCATATTCAGGTAGTACCTAAACTTCCAGCCAGGATCATGTTTAACAGAGCATCCCCAGGAACAGGTAGTTCACATGGTGGGGGGCAGCAAAAGTAAACATAATCTGCTACCATTCATAGCTCCAACTTTTCCCCTCTCTCCCCCTCAACCTTCCCTCTGGATATATCATCAAATATAACTCCCCTTACTATCACTAGGGAATAGGTCCTTAATGCTCTATCTAAGACCAAGAAGACTTCATCAGTGGACTGAGACAGTATCCCAGGATGCCTTCTAAATAACATGAAACATGCAGTATCAGTGCCTCTGCTTCCAAACAGGCTTCATGCCTCTTGAATGGCAAACAGCAACAGACATCCCTCTGCAAAAGGTGGCCCATCTACAGACCCTGGGAACTACAGACCCATAAGTCTCACTAGTCTCATATATAAAACCATGTAAAGCATTATCATGAAAATGATCAACAGAGATATAGTAAACCTCCAGACATAGGACCCAAACCAGTTTGGTCTCAGTAAGGGCAGATCATGCCTACTTAATATGATGGACTTATTTGAGAAGGTAACCAAAGCAATGGATGAGGGAAAATGGTTCACACTGCCAACCTTGACCTGGCCAATTTGACACAATATCCCACTCAGGCATTGTTGACAAACTCAAGAGTTTAGGTACAGACTTGTATGTCACTCAGTGGATAGCCAACTGGCTCACAGACAGGATGCAGGAAATTAGAACTGGGGAGTCCTTCTCTACAAAGAGCCCAGTCATAAGTGGAGTCCCTCAGAGATCAGTCCTTGGACCGCTCCTTTTTGGTATTTACTTCTCTGATGTCAAGGCCAATGTCAGTGGTCTTTGGCTGAGTAAATTTGCAGATGATTACAAATTAGGAGTTGTCATTGAATCCTATACTCGCATAAATGTTCTCCAGGATGGGCTGACACAGGCAAACAACTGATGTCAGAGCCATGGACTAAAACTAAATGCCAAGAAATGTATAATAGTATCCTTTGGGAATTCATCCACCCTGGTAACCATTGTAACTATCATATTGATAACACACCCATTAGAGCTGACCCAGTAGTCAGAGACTTAGGGACAAAAATAGATAGTAATCTAGCCTTTAACCATCACATGTCTACAGTAATGAGGAAATCATTCTATGTTGCACAATTTATAAACAGAGGTATGGAATCTAAGTCCAAGGAAGTCATTGTGCCATTGTATTTGACAATCATCAGACCTATCATTCAGTACAATGCTCCCTTTGGTATATACCTAACCAGGCATATCCAACATTTAGAGTGTCCACAGAGGTTCCTCACTAAAAGAATACAGGGCATAAGTAAAATGTCCTATGCAGACTGCCTCAAGCTCCTATCCTTGTATTCTGTCTCCATCAGACTTTTGAGGAGAGAGCTATGCCTAGCATACAGGGCATTGTCAGACCCCACTCTGATGGACCTCCTGCATATCCCCAAAACTAGCAGCACCAGAATAACTGATTCTAAAACTTAAACCTCGCCTGTAATATAAATAGGACCTGCTGGAGAGATGGGTATGTATTCCAGAGACTACCCCATCTATGGAACAGGCTCCTCATCCATGTGAAGCAGATTTCCTCCCTATCCCAATTCAAGTGCAACTTTGGCAGATGGATGGGGAACAGGAAATTCATCCCTGGTTTGGCAACTGTGTCTCTAATGTGTCTCTCAATGCATAAGTAATGTTCATAGTAACCATCATGCACTTTGTTAGTTAGTTAAACCTAGGTCATCTTGGTTTGTTTTTCATCATTAAATCGTTTTGGATTATTCAATTAATTGAAATCATGGTTAAATTTAATAATATTAAAATTGTAAAAGTTAACTGAGAGTTGGATCAACTTCGATCAATATTACAACAATTATACCCATATATTAAAAGATGTTGAAATTAGTTGCGATATAACATTTTTCGGAAAAAAAAAAAAATCGACAGAGACATTAAGGTTATGAGCTGGGTCTCATTTATCCATTTCTAAAGACAACGGTGAGTCGTCATGGTAAACTACAAGAGAACGTGAGTGTGTTAGCAGTGATGATAGAGGCGTCATTTCGGTAAGGAGCAAGGGAAAGGTGAAGTCCGCAATGCACACAATGAAGGGGAAACAGAGGAAGGGACGAAGGAGGTCGAGGTCCAACACAGGACAAAGTGCTGGTAGTACTGATTACCTGAACATGAAGATGCTTCTATGAACTGTACAGATTTCAACTTGGGACATGTGTGGGATTTTTTTTTGATAGTTGTTTGAAACATTTATCATTGCATGATGAACAGATGGATATGGGTAAGTAGATTCTGAATATATTGAGAACCTGGGGACAATAATAATTCATGTTTTCATCACATTAAAAGCAATGTTGGTTAGGGTGGGACAACAGACATGAAAGTGAATTTTATATCAATTTAAAGCGGATGTATATTGTGAAGAGACCAATGTTTGTGAAATGTTACAAAAAAAAAAATAGTGTAATTCAAGACACAAGATTAGCACTATGCAGATATAAGGATCATGAAACCAGATAAGGGTAATGGTGTGGTTGTAACAAATACACAGGATTATATATCTTATATGACTGGGCATGTTGCAGGAGATTCATATGAGGAAGTAAGTCTTAATGAAATATATATAAGCGTATGCAAAAGATAGATTAACAATAAAAAATATCTGTTATAAAGGAGAAATATCAGAGGAATACAAATATATGATGATTATGAATATCAGTTATTAGTGGAATATACGGCATACCTAAAATTCATTTGGATAACGCAATTATATGAAACAAAAGTATTTGAAAGAAAAAAGATAAATATGTATGTTAACCTTATGGGAAATAGTGTTAATGAACAATTATATACATTATGAAGGTAACTACTATCAAGGTTACAATGGAGTGGCAATGGGAATGGCTTGCATCTATAACACATTATGAGTATGAGTTACTGGGAATGTAATTACATCTTCAAAACTAAGTATTTTTGAACACAAACTGTATATAAGAATAAGACATATATTATATTTATATTTATGGGATGAGAACAAAGAAAGAACACATTTTTTATGGTTTTATAATAATAATAGTTGGGTTTCAATAAAATCATACTAGTGAAATTAGTGAGGATTAAATTTATTTAAATTATGAATTATCTTATGACAAACAATGGGGAAAGAGAAATCTAACATTTACAGAACAGAAAAATTTTCCATTTTCCTTTGCATTATTGCAGCTGGCACCTGACCCTCAGGAAAGCAATTGTTGAAGCAGAGAAAAAAGGGGGGGAGCCAGAATGGTGTAGAATATGTGAATTAATGGCCACTGAGTGAAATATGAAATATAATAGACATATATGAAAACAATATATATTGAATGATTATAATATAAATATATAATGAGGTTAAAAAAAAGGAAAAAAATTTCATAACATCTACATGTATCAATTAAGGTAATATAAATGTATCAATTATGGTAATTGAATTAAGAAGTAAATTAAAGTTATGGAAAGTATAGTTATATATATTATATATACATTATATATTATATTGATATTGTGGATATTATTCAGAAGATCATAGGAAAGGAAGGATGTTTGTAAAGTGGGATAATTAAGAGATAAGAAGAAAGTTGTGTTGAAAAAAGTGTATTTTTTGAGAAAAATTTTTGAAAAGGCATGATGCTTCAGATAGCTTCACCAGAAAAAGACATGTGTGTCAGATTAGCCATATTTAAATGTGGTATATGCACCATTGTAATGTATAAAATACTATTTAAAAATAATAATTAAAACACTTGTAATAATAATAAAATATTATTGTTATACGTTTGTGAATAATTGTTGTGCTTCCTTTGTTTGTGGGAAGTCGTGATTTGACAGGAACTGATGGATATTAAAGACAGGAACAGATAGAGAAATCTACATACAACTAAAAATAAAAAAACATTTAACAATTTAAAATTTCATGAGAGTTAAGTAACTGTGTCTCTAATGGACACAGGCAACTTGTAAATGGCTCATCTCCCAGCCCCCTGCTTGTAAATGTTTAATCTCCCAAACCCCTGCTTACACTTGTCAAGGGTGTCAGAACTTGTCAGAGATTTGGGGTGCATGCCTAGGCTTAAAAAGGCCCTTGTGGTCGTTAGTCTAGTAAGCACCTACAAACCTATGAACATAGTGCTAGCACAATTGCTTTGGTTGCATTCCTACAAACCACACACAGTGCATTTCATGTTGCCCATGCCACTTAACACACACACACACACACACACACACACACACACACACACACACACACACACACACACACACACACACACACACACACACACACAGGAACTTAGGATCATAGGAGGTTACTAGGCTATTGGCCATGAGGCACTTATAAGTCTAGCCAAGAGTTTAGCCCAAGTTTAGACAAGTCAGCACCCAAAGCCCCTGTCCAGCAGGGACACAGGTGGAATCGCAGGGGTGTATTCTCTGCTTCCCATCCAGTTATCCAGGTTGTGCTTAAAAAGGGATAATGAGGTACTCTGCTTGACATGGAGAGGGAGTCTGTCTCACAGATGAGGGAATCTCTGGGACACAAATTTGTCCCACCAACAAGTCCTATTGATATTACAGACCAGGTTGAGGTTGCATGTATGGGTTACTCCAAATCCTGCTAAACAAACTAAACCAATATCATCTATCAAATTCCACTCTTACCTGGTTCCAAAGCTACTTAACTGACAGGTACCAAGCTGTGAAATGGGAAAATTCTCTCTCTCCTCAGCTTCCCATAACTATAGGAGTCCCACAGGGTTCTATCTTAGGACCACTACTATTTACAGTCTTCACAAATGACCCCCATACCTCCACACAGCATGCATCTATAATTCAGTATGCAGATGACACTACCTTAATCTGTGCTGCACAAAACATTCCCACCCTCCTGCAAACAACTCAGCTAGCATTCTCTGACATTGAAAACTACCTTACCAAAGCCCAACTTATCCTCAATCCAAAGAAAACTCAGCTTATGATTATAACCAGTTCTAACAAAAACACTAACAGTCAGTTCACTATCTACTCCACTAATGCTACTCCAGTTGCTCCAGTGGCACAGGCTAAGCTATTGGGAATAACCATAGACTCCCACCTAAAATTTGATAGTCATCTCAACTTAACTATTAAAAAAGTACATGCTAAACTGGGGTCGCTCTACCATATCAAACCATTTCTTACCAACAACACAAGATCAGCCATTGCTCACTCCCAACTTCTATCCACCCTACTATACGCATCTCCCATTCTGACTAATCTCAACAAAACTGAACTAAGCAAAATGGAAGCCTGCTATAACAGAATTGCCCGCTTTGCTGCAAATTGCTCATATAGAACTCATCACTGTACTGCTTTGAGACAGCTCCACTGGCTTGAACTGCCCAACCTCCTAACCTACAATCAGCTCTGCCTCTGTCATTCTATCTATTACCTCACCAATAAGTGTCCTGCCCTCAAAAACCTAGTACAACATCACTCAGCCAAAAGGCCTCTTAGATAATCAAGCAAACTACTACTAGAAGTCACCAACAGCTACAATAGCTTTGGAGATGCATTATATAGTAGTTCAGTGGCTAAAAAATGGAACTCTGTCCCTACAAACATTCAAAACACATCATCCAAAGCCTCCTTTAAAGACCTCATCAGGCAACATCTCAAGGAAAGTTGGCAGTGCCATAATTCCTCCCCAGGCTAGTGAAAGATGATAACACATACATACAAAATCTAGAGCACTTGATATCAGTTTTCAATCTTACTCACAAACACTGTCTAATCTACAATGTATGTACTGTACCTGTGTACTATGTATGTATTCTACCTATGTTCCAAATTTCAGCTGTACACCACAAATCTATTAATTACCTTTATTTTTAAAATTAATATTTTTGTTTGTTCTCTCCACTGTAACTGTTTATGTGCCACATACCACTGTAAAAACATGGCTCCTGTAATTTGTGTGTATACTGATCATATCTAAATAACTAAATGCGTCTGTAATTTTTCTTTGTGGAGCTTTTCTTCCCAGGCCTCTGCTGAAAAAGTGCCTTTTCGGCTCAGTCAGACACCCCCGGTTAACAAATGTAAAATAAAAAATAAAAAATAAATACTCGAGTGGAGCTTGACTTCCAGATATGCAGCAGTCCCATCAAGGTGGGGTCTGAGATTGCTTTGTATGCCAGACACAGGTCACCTCTGAGGAGTCTGTATAAAACTGAATAGAGGGAGAGAGCTTTTAGTCTATCTGTGTAGGGTAGATGTTTGAGGCCCTGGATTCTCCTGGTGAGGAACCTTTGTGGTCTTTCCAACTGCTGCATGTGCTTTACTAGGTACATGCTGAAGGGGGTGTTGCACTCAATAATTGGCCTTGTAAGGGAAGAATACCTGTGTCCCTGGATAAGATACCCTTACTTATGAGGTGGGCCATGTAGAAAGCTTTCTGTACAATGGTAGCAACATGGTGGTCAAAAGTCAGGTTGCTATCAACCTGGGTGCCCAAAACTCTCACTACTGATTTTGTACTTAAGACATTGTTATTAATGTGATACTATGTGGAGACATCACTCTCCTCAAAGGGGATGATGATGCATTTTTTGGCATTCAGCTTGAGGCCATGTTTCTGGTAGCAGCCATTTGTTTGGGTGAGACCATCTTGGAGGACATCCACATCACTTGGGGAACTGATGACTGCACCTAGCTTGCAGTCATCTGTAAATTTGGTCAGCCATAGCCAACTGGTTTTGGCCTGCACCTCAGAGAAGTATATCCCTAATAACAGAGGCCCCAAGACCGATCACTGGAGTACACCACTTGTTATGGGTATACTGTTTGAGGTGGCTTCCCTTATTTTGATTATGTGGGTTTTATCAATGAGCCAGTTTGCTACTCATCTGGTAACATATGGATTGATGCCTAGTTGAGAGAGTTTATCTATTAAGCCCGAGTGAGGAATAGTGTCGAGTTATTCTTCAATATTGACTTCTTTACATTTTGAACTACTGGTTCTGACAGTACATGATTGCTCTTACCCTCATTTCTCACTCAGACAAACACTTCTTTTGTGTCAGGCTTGCTCTCATTTAACCCTCTACTTTGTGTAGTCATATAATGATGACTGCTCCATGACCTTTGCTCATTTCTTTGTGATTTAAGGCTACTTATGTCTGATTCACAGAGTAGACTGTTAATGCTTGTATTGTCAGGTGGCTGCTTTCTTCAATATATGTACTCAATTTCATTTTTGTTTTATTCTGCAGTGTTATTTGTTATGCTCATATTTTCAGTAGTAGTATTAGTATGAATTACTGCTTGCTCAGTCTCTTGTACATATGATGATGTTTTCCCTGATCACTTTTAGGTGTCTGACTTGGGTTACTATGCCTGATACAAGCCAAGCATGTTTTGGGGCAGTACCCTATTTCTCTCCTCTGTTGGATTGCAACTTCTCATTTGAGTTATAACTACCTTTCGTTTCTAGTTATAAGGTGCTATAAATGTTCTTGACCATCTAACCATACCAATGATAGTGACATTGCCCTACTCATTTGTGGGTTTGCTTGTCATGGGTCTGCTTTGTCTTGACACATAAGTTGTATACATATGCAAGGTGAACCCAATTTATGACTTTAATAGTTTCATAGTTTTATTGTTTTGCCTGTGCTGCATATGTCACTCTTATATGTTACTGCTGGCATTCCTGTACAGTTGATCAACAGCTTGTTTTACCAAAGTAAAGTAGATAGATAAAAGGGTAAGCAATAAGCATTTATTTCTTCATTACAGTTCATCTCTTACCCTTTGTTAATGCTGATCATAATTGCTCATAATGTTTTATAGTCTAGGGTGACTTATGTCTGAAGCTTATGGTAGCTAGCCAGTACATGAGTAAGTAAAGGCTAAGTTTGCATGCATCACTGTTATTAGTTGTATGTCCTTAGCTAATTTTGCTGTTTGCTTAAGTGATGAGTGTATGCACTATTTGCTGCCTCTTAGTCAGTGCCATAGTGTATTGGGCACACCTCTGTCTGCCATGATCATCCCCAGCTGCTGATGCTTCATCCGACTCCTTATCTATCTGGCCCTGCCTGTGGTGCTGGGAATAGATGTCCTGACAGTTAATACAGTTATAGCCTTTTCTGGTTATGTACTTTCTTTGCAGTTCACAACCTTGAGTTTTTCTTTCAATGTGGGTGCAGTCTATGGCCCACAAAACTTCAGGAAAATGTGTTATGGCTTATAAATTTTGCATGGTTATAGCTTTCTCATCTGGGGTACATTAAACCTGATATGTTCCTCCAAATTTTTTAGCATTGTATTGCGAAACAGGTATAGTATTCTTGAGGCAGAGGATGGTGACACCCCCACAGTTTCTCCAGTGGTTCTCTGAAAAGTTCCTGTAGCTAATATACATAATGCTATGCATAATTTGTTTGCCACTAGGTGGGTTCTCCACAGTTCTCATAGGACCTCATGTGAGGATGGGCAGATATTCCATATTTTCTCTGTGGTATCCTTGTCCACTTTGTAGTACTTTATTATTTCTATATCATGAAGTCCAAAGTAGGACAAACATGGCCTGAACTCCCTATGTCTTCTCGGCCAAGGTCTGTCAGGAGCAGCAACACAGTGTATTAGTGCCTGTTCCACATACAGATTTATAATGGCTGCAGCAACCCCTAACATATTTAAAGTTTCCTCATCACTGTATTCCAGAAAGTCTTGGAGTACACAGCTAAAGTGCACACTGCATAGAGGCACTTGTTTTTATATGGTCTTGAATCTCTCCACCATGACCATTTGCGTCATTATTATGTGATTCAGCTCTTTATTCACTCATTAGTATAGTTGGATGCTATCCCTTGTTTTGCAGTCAGGGGTGACGTATCGCATTTTGATGAATTCCAAAAAGCTTGGTCTTCACTGCTTGTCATACAGATAGACTTAGGGCTGGATTCACGATGGCTTGCATGGAGTCTAAGAGTAGAGTAAGACTCCATGCAGCCATCATGTCCGACGAGTGATCCAGGAACAGCCTGTAGGGGCATGTAAGAGAGCTCCTAAAATGGCTCTTACACGGACAGGGCTGGGATATTCAAATCACCTCAATTGCAGGCAAAAGGCATGCAAATGAGGTAGATTTGTGATTCAGGAAACCCGAACCTGTCCGAGTAAGAGCAGTGCTATTTGCAGGAATGTACTCAGTTGACAATTGAGTACCATTCTGCAAATAGCAAAACAGAGCCGTAACAGCTCCAAATAAAGGTTGCATCCAGTGCAGGAAGCATGCCAATGGCCAAATATACGGCCAGTGGAAATGTTCTCTGATGCAAAATTAAAATAAAAATAATTTTTTTTTCACTGATTTCCGATGTTTAAGCATAGCGCAGCGCTGCTCAAACAGGCTGCACACTAAAACACAGAATACTACAAATTAAAACCCACAAATGTGGATTTTATTGAAAGTGGTAATGTACAATGCAAGGGAATGGCAGGCTGAAGACAAGATGGCCACCGAGTAGAGGTTGCTAAGGGGGGAAGCTCAGTCTAAGACATGTAACCAAGCATTAGTAGGCAATCCTATGTAAATGAGTGTTAGGATAGTGAATCGCTAGTTTCCATAGCAAATGAGCACAGTCAGTGGAGTGTAGGAGTAGGATATGGGGAGTAACAGAGTTGAAGATAGATGACATCATGAGGGGGGTATGTATGAAAGAAGTGAAGCTCATTGGAGCAGAGTGGAATGTGTCCGCTGTCATTTAGACATCATGGAAAGAGGTGTGTCAACAGGTAGGCTAGGGAAAGCCAAGAAATGGAAGGTGTATGCCGTGGATAACACCAAAGTTTCTTGCTGAGCGTGCATGTGTGCGTGTACACGCCTGTAAACCCGAGTAAGACAGAGTGCATGTGTGTAAGCATGAGTGCGCACGTTTAAGCCGGAGTAAGCATGTATAAGGCTGTTTAAAGAGTTGTAAGTGCGTTTGCGCTGGTGCGCGTGTGTTTTAACCTGAATAAGCAAGTTTTAGTCCATGTAGGCATGTGTGCGCGCATGTTAGCTGCTGTGCGCATGTTTGCGCTTGTGTGTGCTGCACTGCTCCCTGAGGAAACAGAAAGGAAAAAGGAAGCACAAAAAATAGTAGGAAGCTACCAGGAAGTACTAGTAGAGCTAGCAGGTGAAAACAATCAGAATCAGGCAATTACACAGGCAGTACACTAGCCCAGCCCAGCCTAGCACTTAAAACTCTGCCAACAACAGTCCATTATGTTTCTCACAACAGACACTGCAGTAAGCTAATAGAAGTGAAAACTGAAAAAGCTTTACTGAGGCAAAGAAATGTTAGGGGCTACCATTGCTGTTATAAGGTGACATATGCAACATGCTGAGGGTGGTGACAATGGAAATGCTGCTGGACAACCCACAGTGAGGTGACAGAGAAGAGTGTACAGGCCTAGGGTAATCTACCAGGGGCTACATGAGCTGGAGATAGTGGAGCGCTATAGAGTGGACAGAGACCTCCTGCAGCAAGTTGTTGAGATGTGCAGGCCACGCCTCACACACAGAACCAACAGAGGGGAAACCATCCCAGTGGAAACCAAGGTATGTGTTGGCCTAAGAATACTAGCAACATGTACCTTTCAGAGATCAACTGGTGATATGATGGGGATATCACATGCATCAGCATCCAGGGTACTACACAAGTTCCTGGATGCCATGTCAGCACATGTTGGTGATCATGTATATTTCCCCAATTCCTGTGAGGTATTGGCCAGCAATATGTGTCTCTTCCAGCAAATAGCGGAATACCCTGAGGTAGTGGGTGCAATAGACTGCACGCACATATGCATCAAAGCACCAGCTGGTGAGCGGGGTAGGGTCTACTTCAATCGCAAGGGCTTCCCCTCCATCAACTGCCAGGTCATGTGTGATGCCCAAGGCATAATACTGAATGTGTGTGCAGGCTGCCCTGGAAGCTACTATGATTCCCATATCAGGCATCTGATGCAGCTGTACCAGGCATTTGCCAATGGGAACATCCCACATGGTCACCTAGTGGGGGATGCTGGCTATGCACTGGAGCCGTGGCTGATGACACCCATCAGAAACGCACACACACCTGTACAGGAACACCATAATGAGGCACACGCACAAACATGTAATGTAATAGAGCATGTGTTTGGGCTGCTCAAGTTATGGTTCCGGTGCCTGAACACATCTGGTGGAGCCTTGCAGTACTCACCAACTCACCAACTACATGTACCCAAATTGTCATGATATGTGCTATGCTACATAATATGATCCTGCAAAAACAGCTGCAGCAGGACCAGCATAGGCCTGGGCCAAACAGCCCCCCACCTTTGCCAAGGCCATCACAGGCAGAGCGTGATTCAGAGGAGGAACAACCTGAGCCTGCCCCAGTAGGCAGAAGGAGGCGTGCCCAGTATGCTTTGGCCTTGGCAAACAGGCAAAGCATAGCACATACACTGGCTCAGTAGGAACTCTGGAAATGATACCCCTCTCTGACTTGCACATAAAGTAAAAGGGATGCCTAAGTTGACACTACCTGCTTCCAAACATGTGCAGGGAGTGTAGTATGTACATCCGACATAGGCAGCCCTGCAGCACCACCTAAGGCATGAATGCCATGTGTTAAGCAATATAAAGCAATGCTAAACAGCAATTACCACCATGTAGTATATGCAAACAAAATCGCACACACCAACTAGCACAACTGTGGTCAATGTTGAGTAATATTAGGCAATGTCCAGCAATGTTGGTGAATATTGAGCAATGTCGGACAAGCCTGGTGTAAGTAGGGTATAGCTCAACAAAAGCCAACATGCTCATATATGCTTAACAGGCCCTTAAGCAGTCTGGTCTGCTCAGTATGAAAATATAAAGTAGTGATGGGCCTCGAACCCAGGATACTGTGCACTATAGCCAAAGTACTGAACCACTAAACCATGACAGTATTGCAGTAGTCCACCTGTATGACGGAATGTTGATAACTCTATGTAAAGTATTCCATGGAAACCCTGCAGGCACAGCATAATCCTTGTTGAGTTACGACACAAAGGTGAGTCCTGCAGTGAGAACAGAACCTGACTTCCAACACACACAGTATAAATGTTAATATTGGTCATGTTCGCACACATCAGCAAATGTAGTGGACCACAGATAACAACATACTGAGGGTCACACTGGCCATGCTCACACACTTGAATAAATGAGACAAATGGCAGGCAATAATACATGGAATGGTAGAACTGGGCATGCTCACACACTTAGGCCATGTCTGAGTACAGCAGTGGGCCACACATATCTGGCAGTTGCATGTGTTAACACAGGAACCTGTCCCTATACAGCAATCCACCCTATGCACACAGTTATATGACAACAGACACATCTATAATATAGTGGAATCCTGTCATAATCAAATATGTTCTGCAGATACTGAAGTTGTTCATGGAAACTGGTAAAGCAAAGATGATAAAGACCTGCAAACAGTATCAGCAATAAACATTGTGCATCATGAACATTAGTATAGGTTCAGAGGTTGATACTAGGCTATCTGCCCTAGGGCATGTACAAGCCCAGCCAGAGTGTGTTTGGCATTCACAACCCTGTCAGATTACTACACTGTGTGTGTGAATAGTAGGTCACACAAAATAGCCCATGTATGTTTAGGCTAGTGTGCCTCTGTCTAGCAGGGACACAGAAGATATTCCAGGGGTAAATATACAATCACCCATACAGTCATCAAGATGTCTCCAGTAGGTGGTCAGTGGGTGGCTCTGCCTATGTGAAACTGGGATTACATTCTGTAGTGAGTGGAGCCTCTGGGATAAGAATCTGTCCCTCCACAATGTCCTATTAACATCTGTGCTGAGGTATATGTCCCTGGAGTGTGTAGCTCCAAGGGAGTTAGATATCCTGAGGTGGAGCATGTCCAGTATTCTGGTTTGGGTATATCTGTAAACAACAGGCACGCATCATATCTGAGTAGGTGGTAAGTGACTGAGTAGAGCTGGAGTTACTGCATATGAACTATGCAGGGCATCTGTGTGAGTTCCTAGATCTGCTTGGTGAGGACCTTCTGTGGCCAGTACAGTTGCTGCAGGTGTCAGTTAAGGTACACCCCAAATGTGGCATTGTAACCAAGCATGGATGCGATGAGTATAGGGGCACAATGACCTCACTTGATCTAGATGTGAAACCATACGGGATAAGGTGGCCCACATAGAATGTGTGTCCAGTCACTTTGGCAACGTGAATGTTAAAGGCGACAGTACGAACAAGTCATGTCCCCAAACCCCTAACAACACCTACCATATGTAATGGAGTACTACCTATGTGGTAATGTGTGGGCATGTTGTTACTCCCAAAGGGGATGACCATGCAACTAATGGCATTTAGCTGTAGGCCATGGCTCAGGCACCAGTCATCCATCTCTGTGAAACCCTGATTGAGTATGCATGTGGCAGCTGGAGAGGTGATCATGGCACCCAGTTTGCAGTCAAGTGCAAACATGTTCAGCAATATTCCCCCTGTGGTAGCCTGTACGTAAGACAAATATATACTGAACAAAAGAGATCCCAGGACCAAGCCGTGTGGGATGCCATGTGTAACTGGTGTATAGTCAGACATAGCACCTGCAATTCTGACCATGTGGGTGCTATCCCTGATCTAGGTATCAATCCATTGTGTGAGACATGTGTCCATATTGACGCTGATGAGCCTATGCATAATGGGCCAGTGGGTTATTGTGTTGAAGGGTTTTGCAAGGTTCAGGTAGGCTGTGTGGACAGCCGTCCCTATGTTGATGGACCTGTTAGCCATTTAAAGAATACAAACAGGTTCAAGAGGCAAGATCTGCCCACAACAATGCTGAAATGTGTAGGACACAGTGTCTGTAGGTTCCCAATGTCTATGTGTAGGAGTCCTATGACAATATGCTCCATAGCTTTGCAGAACAGGCTACATAGGCTTATAGGGCAATATTGTCTGTGGTTCATTGTGGCAAAAACTCTGTGGAGCAGGACCACTGTCGCAGTATGCCATTCCTTGGGTACATATCCTGTGGTAACTCCGATATTGAACAGTGATGTAATGTGAGGGTTGTGTTTGTCATGATGCTCGTGTATGATGCAGGCTGGGACACCATCTGGTCACATTGATACTGTGATGTACGCTGTGGAGAGAGCAGCACTCACCTGTTACTGTGTGATGTCAGGGAGGTTATACTCCGTTGGGAAGGATAGTTGCTCCTTAGGGGGGATGGGTGGGAGACATCTGCACTGAACCTGTTTGCCAGGATGTAGGCAATGCCAGTGGGTTCAGGGTAGGTTTAGTCAGTATGCAGTAACTCACAGCATATCAGTGAGTGTCCACCCAGGTTCCTGACATAACTGAAGAAGGCTGTGTGATAGTCCTACGTGTCAGTTGCAATTGTCTGGTAGAAACGGCACTTAAAAAACTCTATGAGTGATTGTAGCTGTCTGCTAGTACAGATCACAGATGCCTTACCAGTCTGGGATTGTGCTCTATCATGTAGTAGCATCCTCCTGACGTTGCACAGCTTATTAATGGCTGGAGTCTACCAGACAGGTCCCCTGCCATTGTAGTAGTGGGTCCTGTAGTTATTTGGGATAGCACAATCCATGCAGTCCACTAGGTGTCTATAGAATGTGTATGTAAAGGATGCAGCAGTGTGAGCCGTATATGCCACTGTCTCAGGATCTCTGAAGGATACCACCCTGCTTTGGTGAAGTGAGATGTTGGCTCATGAGAGGTTCACCAAGATTACCCAGGATGGGTGTGTGGAGGGTATATATATATATCCTGTGAGATACATGTATGTTCTGACCTTACCAATGAGGGGTATATCACTGGTGTGGAACATAGAGTCCCCATGTTGGTGATGAGCAGGTCCAATATGTATTCCCCCTTGTGGCTGTGCTGACTGGTTGTGCCAAAGCATATGAGTCCACAAATTGTAGTGACTGTTGGGTGAGGTTGTCGGGGCTTGAGTAGTATCCCCAGTCAATATTTGTGTATATGAAGTCACACAATATAATGGTGTTTGTTGAGACCTTCATATTCTCCATAGTTCCCTCGAAAGCCGAGTGTGGTTCCTGAGTTTGGGAGTGTGTTCTGTAGCAGACAACAAACTGAAAGGCAGTATTGCACAATGGTAGTTGTATATGTATGGTCTGTGATGCTTGGTGCAGTGCCACTAACCTGGAGGTGTGTGTATCTATGATGTATAAGGATACTCCCCCTAGTTGTGTTGTCTGTTCCAAGTCTTGTTGTCAGACAGCATGGTATGAAACATAACCTGGTAGTGCTGGTGTGCATAAGCGAGCCTGAACCAGGCATCTGTCAGTGCACAGATATTGCTCTCCTCCATACTGAGGAGAGTCCTGAGTGGCCACAATATGAGGTTAACACAACTGTTGTTGAGCAGCATTACCCTTAGTTTCATTTAACCTGTAATGTCTATGGAGGTGGGTTTGTCTTCTGAGCCCTGCTTAAAAAAGGCACTATGGTGGTAGCAAGAGCCTTAGCCAGCATACCAAAGTCCAAGGGTGACAGGTGCAAGCTGCCTATAGTAAAGCTACGTGGCATGTTGAGCATGTCACCATATGCTGACAGACACTGTATCCCCTATGACTGAAACAAATTTGTTAGCCAACTGTTAAATGTGATATGTGTGTCCGTATACTGTGACATCAGAATCAGTGAGTGTAAGATGCTAGACAAGGTCAGAGTCATACTGGCCTGGGCTACATGATCAGAGTGTACCTCCATGTATCATGTCATGTAGTCCAGGGAGTAACATCTGAGGTTACACACACCGGCATGGACAATGATGGTGCCAGTCTTGTACTTGCTTTGGAGTGACCTGACTGCCTGTGTTATGCGGCAGATCCTGGCACCCAACAGACAGCCCAAAGTGATTATTCCCTTGTCAGGGCTGGTGAGTGCTACGTCAGTGTGTCTGAACATAAGTGTAGCCTATTACAAGTGTATTAGGTGTGTTGTGTAGCCCGAAGGGCAGTGAGTGTGTGGCACACTGACATTATGAACTTTGTGATATGTGGGTAATGTAGTGGGGTAGCAGGTGTGTGCATGTGTCTGCTTTGGAGGTCTCTGCTGCTTAGGTAGAGTACATTTACAGCATCTGAGTATGTCAATGTGTGCTAATGTGGTTTGAGTGCTGTTGCTAGAGGATATGCGAGACTGATATGCGGTGTGTGTGGATACCTTCACCACCTGATAGACTGTGCCAGTCATGGGTCGAGAGAGTTCAGCTCCCTGTATGTCTATATAGGTGTATCTCACACATATATCTGAGTTTGTCGGGAGGAGGAGTGGGTTGTCTGTGTACATGAGGCAGATGTGACATTGTGTCAATATCACAATATCCACCAGCTGGACTGAGGAGTACACACAAAACCGACCCCTGGACATGCCAGGATATTATCATGACATACTCTGTAGCCTGATCATAAAGGATCAGTAGGGTGTCAAGCGTGTAAAAGAGTATAACAGGGATTAGTGCTCATGTTCGTTAGTGTTTTGTAAAGAGTAGCTGAGAAGGACTCCAGACTGAATCAAGAAACCTCCTTCAGCTATGTCATAAATATCAATGTACACCCATATATGTCCTGAGTCAGGGCCAACTGTACCTGAGTGTCAGTGCTGACATCATGACAGACAGGCCCATATGTACATACCCACCCCCAATGACAATAGTCCATATCATCATACCAGGAGATATTACATGTAGAATGGATGAGCAGCTACCCCCACTGCCAAAATCATGGCAGCAGGTGGAATATATTGATTCCCAATATGTGTCATGCACAAACTACAGAACAAACAGATCATGCACCTGAACAGTCAGCTGAGCCACACCTCCTACACAGGATGTGGAACCGTTGAATGTGTCACAGCTACATATGGCACTCCCCACAAGTGTTGCTGCACAACACACCATAGGAAGTCCAGTCCAGTACGCCTATGAGGTCTGATCTGCAAGGTCATGGAGTCCATCATGGTTGCAGTCATAAACAGAGCTATTGGAAGCTGACACACACAACCCTACCAACTGTGGTATGTTCATGTGCCGATCATGGTTCCCAAACATGCTAGACTGTTTGCAAGGCAGCCACCCAGGACATACATCAATGAACACATCTACACATGTGTCACATAGACTTTGAATAACCCTTTATCAACATCCCAGACACATGTAGTATCCACAAAACCAAGAAGCTGTGCATAAATATGTGTTGACATATGACGGAATGTCAATGTGTCCACAGATAGATCACACAACGTAAGGATTCTGAGGTCATGTTCAAACTGTTGACACCTACTGACCCGCATGGACCATACCTGGAATGGCATAAAACAAAGTGTACACACATTACCATGTCCAGTCTGATGATGTCACCATCCTATAAATACAGCAGGAGAAGGGAAACCAGCCAGTAAAGCAAATAGCGTGCAGTGTTAATGCGTCTCTTTCCAATATCATAGCATAGTTAGGTAGGGGTTTGAATCGTGCAAACAGTGTGTGTGTGTGTGTGTGTGTGTGTGTGTGTGTGTGTGTATGTGTGCAATTGTCTTTGAAAGGAGTGCCCTTTTTGGAGACTGTGAAAACACACTAAAGGAGGTAGGTATATTCCTCTTTGGAAAGTCTGATGATGTCACCATCCTACAAGTACTGCAGGAGAAGGGAACCCAGGCAGTAAAGC
This sequence comes from Protopterus annectens, assembly GCF_019279795.1. Classification (NCBI taxonomy): domain Eukaryota; kingdom Metazoa; phylum Chordata; order Ceratodontiformes; family Protopteridae; genus Protopterus; species Protopterus annectens. The sequence continues at coordinate 1,503,295,112 of NC_056735.1, forward strand.
AAATATCACGCTGTGTTAGTGCATCTCTCTCTAGTATCATAACATAGCTAGGTAGGGTTTCGAATCCTGCAAATGCTGGCTGTGTGTTGGTCAACGCGGTGTGGGTTTTGCTTTTACTATGGTATGACATAGTATGATGACAACAGTAAGGGCATTGCAGACATCAGGTATCTGTGTGGCAAATATATATGTGTACATGCCCCCTCAATCAGTACATAGGTGTGAAGCCTGCATACTACATGAATACATTTGTTTCCATTCACAGGTTGTGCCACTGCTTCTCAGATCATAGGTCACATATGTATGTATGTGACACGGCCATCCACTGTCGTGTTCTGTGGCCAAGGTCATCTGTGGCACACACACCCATGACAGTTACTTAAGAGTAGTGTGAGTGAGGGTATATGCCCGGGGTATATGTCAGACATGGTGATACCCAACAAAGTCTGCCAAGAATGGACAGTCTTTATAGGTGTACGACTGCCTTGTGGATATGCATTCAGGCATCTAATGTCTTATGTGATACACCTTGGGACTCCACAATACCTATGGATATGTGGAGACCAAGAGACACATGACATAACATGGGTCTGTATGTACACAATGGTACCTGACATACATGTTGAGGGCTACCACCTGTGTGGTACTGACAGGATAGTATATTTGTACATGAGGATGACTATGCCATAGTTGGCTTACTGCTATACAGCATGTATCACACAACAGGTATCTGTCTGTATGATACCCTTGTGTAGGATATGCGTCCCATCCAGGGAATGCATTGTAGGTCAATCCATGCATGCCCAGATTTGGATGGACACATCCCTAGTGTGTCTGCATGTACCTAAGGGGGCTATATGACACATAGGTGTGGTCACAGTAATGGGTGGCAGTCATCACCACTGGTTAGTGTTATAGTGTAGCACCGGAAGGATCCAATTGATACTAGGTTCCCTACTACTGTGCGTCATTTGTCAGGACATCATCCAATGATTGCTTATAGTCATGCTGTTGAGGTTGTGTATGCTACCAGACCGCAAATCATTGACTGATATTAACGGTATCACCCACAGCATAGTGTCAACCCATGTCATACACATGTCTACCCATGTTAGTACATAACTGTAGTAGAATGCATACTGGACATTGAAAGATGCAATGAGATGTTAACAATGTGTACGACAGGGTATGCCACACTTCCCATGTGTCCACTATGCACGTACATCCAGAGAGTGTGCACCCACCATGTTCACAGATGTACACTTGCTAATCTGTACTGCAGACATCACACAGGTACTGTCCACTCACTAACACATGCTGGCAGCACATCACACATCAGCCAAGTGGCACATGGGTGGATAATACATACTCAGACCTAACAGTGGTGTAAACAATGCTACCTTGACAATCAGAGCTTTGATGCATAATGTCTGCTCAGATATACCTACAAGGATGTAGTTACACTTCCTTGTTGACAACTTGCTATTATTGCTACACTGCTATAGTGTCACACTGTGCATCAGTACCATGTTAGCCTGTCCCTCCATCGATAATGCAGATGACAGGAGGTGGCACAGGTATCATCATATGCACAGTGCGTTTTGTTGTTTGTCAGAGCCTGACATTGACCCAGCCAATCGACATGTCTGTGTGTGTGTGTGTGTGTGTGTGTGTGTGTGTGTGTGTGTGTGTGTGTGTGTGTGTGTGTGTGTGTGTGTGTGTGTGTGTGTGTGTGTGTGAGGGACAACAGTACAGCATGGGCCAATGTTGATGTAATGTGTGTGTGTGTCTGTGTGAGCCCTAGTTGTTTGCTTAATATGTGTGTGTGTCTGCATGCACACAGCTCCACCATGTGGCTGCCATATACGGTGGTTTGTGGGACAGCTACAGACTGTACCTGCTTGGCTGTACAGATCACTGTCTCCGGCCACGGACACAGTACCTATGCCTGGCAGGGGTGCTATGGACAGTATCAGGTACCAACCCTGACTGGGTACTGTCATCAGAGGCAGAGGTAGGATGACTGGACCCATGTCCCTGATGGGACTGGCCAGAGCCACTTGCACATGGTCTACTGGGATGGACAATGGACAGGCCAGCCCCAGCATGGGGCTGGTACTGCCACTATGGGAGCGGCTGTGAACTATGGGCCGTCTGTGACCACTGCCAGCTGTTGCTGGCATGCGTCCATGTTGATGTCGCAACCGTCCCGCATGGTCCTGGCTTGAGGAAGACATGTTGTGGAGGGTATCTATTGTCTCCCCCCAACATCTATCAATGACCTCGATGTATGTCCGGATGGCACTGGCAAGGTCACGGATGCTGGCATTGATAGCAGTGTAATGTGCCCTCTACGCCCTAAGTTCCTGCCTGGTGTACCGTTCCATTCGTGCCTGAGCCTGCATTACAGCCTGGAACATAGTGGTTGTCATAAGACCTGTGAGGGCATGCCTGCCAGGGGCAATACGTCCAGTGGTACTCCCCCGAGAACCCTGGACCTCCACCTATGTGGTACCATTCCAGGTCTACAGTTATGGCTGCTGTGAGGGGATGCAAGTGCCATGGGAACCACACTCTCCTGGTCAATGCCAACTGTATGCTGTCCCTCCCTATGGCCATTGGTGGTGAGGGATGTAATGGCAGTATGAGTGTGCGCATAGATGGGGTTGAATGCTGTGTACTGTCAATTGTCGGACCAACGACAGACCCTGTCAAATCTCCCTGTGCGAAAATACATGTGTCATCATCACCACTATCCGTGGCAGTGGCTTCAGGTCGCCTGCTGCTTTCGCCAACCCCTACCTCAGCATCTGTGAGAGGAAGACAGGAAACACACGTTACAGTCTGCACATGCACGCATGCACACATGAACACATGCACACATGCACCCATGCACCCATGCACCCATGAACACATGCACACATGCACACAGGAACACAAGAACACAGGAACACATGCACACAGGAACACAGGAAAACATGCACACTCCTCACTACAGCAGATACACACACACAACAGAAATCCAAATCATACTCAATACTGGTTGAAGGTGGGTGACAGTATCACAAGGCAAACAGTCATGTCACATGTGTCAGCATGCAGAATAAGTGTTGATCAAGTCCATGCAGTGTGACTGTAGACAGCCATAGTTAATGACAGTGTACATGGTTGTGGTGCATGTGTGTACATGTTCAGTGATTGCCTACACCCTGGAACACAATGTGTACAAGGACATGACATTTCTGTGCAAGTATTATAAGCTCTGCAATGTCCTGTGCACCATCACACACAGGTAAACATACAATGGCTGTATGTGTTATCTGTGTGTCACATGGATTTCCATGTCTAATTGCAGTGTCTGTAGCAGATAATTGTGGACACAGGTGTAGCACATGCATGCTATGTTCACACTCGGGATGAGTGGTGCATGTATATGTGATGGGATACCAATCCTGGACATGGCCATTGTAACAGTATGGGGTGTAGTACCATTAGCCATCATCATCATGCATCATGTGGTCACTCAAGGCCACTAAAGTGTGCTAGACCACCGCTTAGCATGCTGTACCTGAACCACAGTGCTGTGGCTAAGTTCACAATTACACAGCCACATTGCACAAGGGTGTGTTAGGTGCCCAATAGGAAGCATTGCCTAACATGACTGTGTTATGTGTTGAGGAGTGTTGCACAGCTCCATACAAGGCCCCTACCTCTCAGGTATATTATGTGTGGTGTGTGGATGACATGTGGGATACTGAAGTGTGACCTGGCAGTGTGTCCGGTTACACTATGTGTAGCATGTTGAGGTGTACTGCGTATGACAAACGTGTTATGTTGTGTACATGTGTGTCAACTATGCCTATCCAATGTGCAGTACAGTGTTGCCACATTTGTGTCTGATGCTCTGTGCATTGCATGTGATTGAGGCAGCTACTAACTTTACTGAGATGTTTCACGTCTCACAGCAAACATGCACAGCGTGCATTATGCGTAGGTGTGTTATGTGTACATGGCCTACACCTCACCTATGACATGCACAGTTCAATACCAAGTTTAAAGTGTTAACACACTCACCAGCATGTATCGTCTGCCCTGCTGTCACATAGCATCTGGACTGGGACAGTACTTGTTTATTGTTAGAGCTTATGTCTATTGTGTTAGAACATAATTACATCTACTTTGAAGGGGAACTTTTCAAGCAAACCAAGGGGGTAGCTATGGGGGCCGCTTGTGCCCTCATATATACCAACTTGGTTATGCTTGATTGGGAGAACTCGACTATTTTTAATAGTGAATTCTACAAAGACATGAGCTATTATTCCAGATTTCTGAACGACATTTACATTCTATGGGAAGGTGGTGGAGAATGCCTCAACCAGTTTTTGGAATATCTTAACACTAGTAGTGAGTATCTGAAGTTTACAGTTACAAGTTCCACTTCTGGAGTTCCATATTTGGACACCTATGTATTTGAAGGGTGTAATGAGTTTAAATCGAAAATTTACAGGAAAAATACTTACACTAATTCTTATTTAGAATATTCCAGCAATCATCCGAGAAAAATGAAATACAATATTTTTAAGGGGCAATGTGTGAGAGCTATTCACATGACATCGGATTATGATGATGTTATTGAAGAAATAAATTTTATCACTAGTTTATTTTTAGATAGGAATTATCAGGTAGAGATGATAGATGATGTGAAGAAATATGTGTTAAGGGCAAGGGGCAAAAAATATATACCGTTGTTAGGAGCTAGGGCAAAAGGGATAAATTCTTGTATCAAGAAAGATTCCATTTCTAATGGTTTTAATAAAGTGTGCATAATAGAGTATGGACCATATACAAAGAATGTTAAAGAGATTATTTCCAGTATGTGGAATATTTTTTTAGTGGATGATGAAATCAAAGAAGTATTAGGTTTGAAACCACCATTTGTATATAAAATGGGGAAAAACATTAAAGGTTATTTAGAGCAAGGTGATGGGAACAGGGGACTAGAGAATAGGAACAAGCATACCACAAAATGTGGACAATGTAACCAATGTCACACCATAAATGAAAGTGAAGGTTTAATTTTGGATAACATTAATAGAACTAAGATTAGATTTGTTAAAGGAAATTGTGCAACCAGATATGTTATATATTTGGCCAAATGCACGGTTTGTCCAGGATACTATATAGGTAAGACAGAGCGGTGTTTTAAGAAAAGGATATATGCCCACCTATATAGTATCAGGACTAAGGACAACAAAAAATGCTTTATTTAAGCATGTGGAAAAATATGGAAATGAACACAAGTTTACTTTCGGTATTTTGGAAAACATTATTCCTGACCCTACGGGGGGTGATATTAAGAATGTTTTGGCTTGTAAGGAAATATGGTGGCAGTTATTTACTGATGCTAACATGCCCCTGGATTAAATGATTTCATATCTATTAAACCATTGTTGGACAGAAGAAGATAAATATTTAATTAATATTTAATCAATATTTAATTTGTATTTTTCTATTATTTATTAAGTATATTAGGAATATTTATGTGTGCTATTTTTACATTTACTATATATGGTACCATGTCTTTTTAAGAATAATGGATTGTTATCAATTAGTTTGGCACCTTTTTATGTATTTAAGTAGTTTGTACGAATGATTGATTGTTCTGATGAAGCTCACAATGTTTGTGAGTGAAAGCGCTTAACATTTTATGTATATTAAATTTCACCTTTGGTTCAACAGTTTCAGCAGTTGAGTTGGTTTTGTGCTGTCGTGTAGAGGAACTGTTCTGTTTTGTTATCGTGGTGGTGTGGATGTGTTTCAGAAGGAGTGCTACGGAGTTTTTGTTGAACTGAAACACGAGTTTTTGTTGAACTGAAACACAATTTTCTTTGTTACTATATATATATATATATATATATATATATATATATATATATATATATATATATATATATATATATATATATATATATATATATATATATATATATATATATATATATATATATATATATATATATATATATATATATATATATATATATATATATATATATATATATATATATATATACATATATATATATATATATATATATATATATATCTATATATATATATATATATATATATATATATATATATATAATATATAATATATATATATATACATATCTATATATATCCACATATATCCATATATATCTGTATATATCTATATATCTATATATGTATATATGTATATATCTACATATCTATATATCTATATATATGTATATATGTATAAATCTATATATATATATATATGTATATATCTATATATATATATATATATATATATATATATATATATATATATATATATATATATATATATATATATATATATATATATATATACATATATATATATATATATATATATATATATATATATATATATATATATATATATATATATATATATATATATATGTAAACATCCACTGCTGTACATATACATGCACATATATGCACATATACTGCCCACCTTTCTTGGTGGGAATATCAATTATGTAACAGTTGTGAGACATACAATTATGTAATAATATTGCACAGTGTTGTGCAGAATGTATTTCGCTGTCCTCTGGCCATATAACCGTAGCAGACCTCACTGGCTGTAACTCAGTCCCACAGCATTTAACCACCACATGACATATACCTGCACTGCTTGCTGTTTTCAATGCCACACACTATAACCTACATAGATATGTGCACACAGCAACCTTCAAATACATATAAATGTCCAGCCTTCACTAACAGTTGCAGTATGTCCCTTGCCGTATGCACATCTGCATATACATATAGATACGGACTGCTACCACATAAGGAGTGTTCACAGTATGTAGAGTACCCTTCAGACACATCATTCGGATGCCAGCAAATACATCAGTGTTACATACCTTACATTTGTATTTCTCACCTCAGTCTGTTGTATCTGTTGATGTTTTTTTTTTTTTTTAGGTTGGTGTCTTCAACTGCCTCTGTTTGTTTTTTTTTTTTTTTGTTTTGGTTGGTTGGTGCCTCCAACTGCTTCTGTTTGTTGTTTTTCTTTTGTTTTGGTTGGTGTCTCCAACCGCCTCTGTTTGTTTTTTTTTTTTGGGTTGGTGTCTCCACCTGCCTCTGTTTGTTTGTTTGTCTGTCTGTCTGTCTGTCTGTCTCTCTCGCTCGCTATCTCTCTCTCCAGTTGCTGCAGTGATATTATTGCATGAGTGGACAGCAAGTACAGGCTGCTTTTGTAGGTATCTGCACATGTGCATGTGATTGCCTCTGCACCAATTGGTGCCCTCCACTTAGTAATTGCATGCAGCCTGCTGTGTGGTAATTGCAGTTCCAACTGTGATTTCAGGACACTGCTATAAAATGATAAGTTAGGTAGGTGTAGGCCTTTCAGTTTTGCAAGGTGGGGACCATGCTTGTTTGCTGTGGACACTGTTGTGTCAGTCAGAAGGTTGGTATATGTCTCATATCTGAAGCTGGGTTGTAGCCGTTGAAATGCATGTTGTACTGAAACCTGACTGTTGCTTCTTCCAGTACCCTCTTCTCAGTGTATAAGTTTACTCACACCTCTTAATGCTAACACTGGATACATGGGAGTATGTACTTTCATTTGGAATTAAGGAATTAACTGGCATACAACAGTAGTTATTGCAATGTATTCCCATGGCTTTCCTATTTTCCTTTTACATTCACTCCTTGTAATGCCTGTTATATTTCTTTCAGCACCAAGTTATTATATATCTGCTGTGGCTTAGTGATACATCATGCAGACTGGTGAGTCCAAGGTGTGGGGCTTGAGACTGATAAGGGTATTTTATTTTGCTGCTGAGCAATACAAGGGCCTTGTCATACAGAGTGTCTAAGGCACTTTTAAGCAGTTGTAAGCGGGTTTGCGCTGGTTTGCGTGATGCTTAGCAATGCTTGGCTACACTTAGCTGAGCTTTTTATATTTTAGCAATACTAAGCTAAGCTTAGCTTATCTCATTTTATGTTAGCAATAGTAAGCTAAGCTTGGCGTAGCTTAGCATATCTTAGCAATGCTAAGCTAGGCGCACACATGTGCACACTGGTGCAAACCCACTTACTGCTGTTTACAAGTGCTCACTCCTGCTAACCCCCGCACTCATGTCTTTGACAGAAAAGTAAATGGGGAGATAGGAATGTGATGATAAAGGGTGCTCAAGGAGGGGAAGACAGTAGGGAAACTAGCTTGGGATGTACACGATGGGTGTGGAGAAGATCCATAGCTCCCCATTTGTTTACCAGCAACAGCTGTGCATATGCAATACATTAGGTGGGATATTTTATTTATTTTATTTATTATTATTTATTTATTTATTTTACATTTGTTAACCGGGATGGTCCGACTGGATACATGTCCTTTTTCAGCAGAGGCCCAGGGAGAAAAGCTCCAACAGAGTTACATTGATAATTAGGTACAGTAAATGAGCTGAAAGAACTTAACAAAAACATAGGCTATTTACATACAAGTACAAGACTGCCATTACTATTTCTGAGATTACTACAAATGTAACATTAATAACATATTAGCAAGGACGGTAGGCAGTATAATGACATAGAGTTAGACAGGATACATATTTCTTTATCACAGTATACAAAGTACTTATCATCTTAGCTAGTTGTTTATGTTTTAGTTAATGGCACAGAGCTAGTCTGGGTTTGAGCAAGGACATAGCCAGTGTGACTTGAAGTGGAGTTTTAGACTATTTTTGAATTGACTTAGAGAAGTTGCAAGCGTGATGTTATTTGGGAGAGAGTTCCATATTTTACCAGTGGTGTTGGCAAATAGCGCATCACCACCTAGGTTGAGAGATTTAGTTGTTTGGACAAGGAGTCTGTTTGCTGAGGTTTGAAACCTTCCACCCCTGAGAGAGGAGTGAGGACATCTAAGTATGTTGTACTACCAATTATGAATATCAGGCACATGCACTGTTTGTGAACTGCTATACTGTCATTAATACGTTACTCACATCTGAACGGTTTGTGGTTTGTGTTGACATTAGCACAGTCTGCTCAGGATGACTGGACATATTTCTGTATTGTGTGTGCTTACCTACACCCTTGGTTGTGCCTGACTACATGGGTATATAGTACCTTTGGGTAGGGGTGCAGAACTGCAGTGTGCATTATTTATTATCGTGTGATGTTTATCTTACTGAGCATGCAGAGTTGCTGTGTACCTGTAAGTCTATGAAGGCTTGTAGTCTGTCTGAGTAGCTCCCACCTGTGGACATATCCAGATGGTAGACAGAGGTCAGCCTAGAATTATTTGACTGTGCAACATAGCAGTCTTTTCAGCACCTGAACAATGGCATTGTCTTAGGTGGTTGCTAGCAGTTCATGGCTATATCCTTTGCTATTTATGTGTTGTACTGCTACATAAGGGCATGCTTGTGGGAGTCATTCTACAGCTATTTGCAGAGTGTGTAACAGCAGACAAGCTGATATGCCTGTGTGTTTCTGACTCTTCCAGGCCTCAGATGCTCTCACGTATATATTTGAACAGCCTCGGGGAAAGGTACATATAACTGGGATACACCTGTCATATAGTTCAGACATTTTGCAGTTCAGACTTTGGGTGATTCAGAGCATTTCTATTACTACACCTTTTCTGATGTGCAAGCGGTGTCTACACTCACTTATTGACATTTGTTATTAAGTGAGATTCAACACCTTTCTGCCTACTGTTAGTACATTTCACAGGGAGTCAGAGGGGCACAGCTAACATTTGTTTACAAATCAGGGTCATCACTGTAGAGCAGTCACTGTTGGGAGGTCTGGCCTGTGAACTATGCAAATATGCCATTGTGTATCCTGCTCTGATACTGTGTGGGGTTTGTATGCTGCTACTGTAACCTTATTCCCTACTAGCATGGCCGATTCCCTTTTCACTGTCATGTCATGTAATTCAACAACACCTGCTGGTTAAGGCCCACAGAATAAGATTTGTGTTATGCCATTCCTATTTTCCCTTTACATTCACTCTTGGTAATGCATGATAAATTGCATTCAGCACAAAGTCATTGTATAGCTGTTGTGGTTTAGTGGTACTTCATGCAGACTGGTGAGTCCAAGGTCCCAGGTTCGAGACTGACAAGGGTATTTTTGTTTTGCTGTTGAGCAATACAATGGCCTTGTCATACAGAGTGACTAAGGCACTTTTAAGCAGTTGTAAGCAGGTTGGCGTGGGTTTGCATGATGCTTAGCAATGCCTAGCTAAGCACTCACAAGCTCACACTCGTGCACCCCTGCTAACTACTGCTTAAAAGTGTTTACTCCCCCTAACCCCTGCGCTAATTTATTTTAAAGAAAAGAAAATGGGGAGATAGGAAAGTGGTGAAAAAGGGGGCACAGAGAGGGACAGACAGTAGGAAAACAAGCTCGGGATGTGCAGGAAGGGTGTAGAGAAGGCCCATAGTTGCCCATTTCTTTAAAGCAACAGCTGTGCATATGTTGAAAATTTGGAGTGAGTTTTGAGACCTTCCACCCCTGAGAGAGGGGTGATGACAACATAGTTTGTTGCACTGCCAATTAGAATTATCAGTGTACATGTCCTATGGACATGTGTGCAAAATGGGAAGCTATGTATGGGGCATAACTTTTTTTTGGGTACAGATTGCCCTTTTTGTTTTTTTTTTTAGGTGAGAGTGGTAAGTGAGGTAGGGGAAATAGGTATATTTGGGGAGGTAGGTTGGGGAGGTAAACAGACAAGACAAACAAGAAGCATACAGGGGCAGAATTTGACACATGGGGTGGGTGAACACAATTGATGGGGAAGGTTGTTTGGAAATCGCAAGCCCATGAGCCCACAGATGGTAACAGTGGAACTGAGATCCCCACCCATGGGCAGTCACCACTGCACCTTCACAGCCCCGGGGGTGGCTGTGTCGGGGGCTGAGTAGGACGGGCAGGCTCACCCATGAGATGCGCCACTCTTGCCTCAAGCTGGTGTAGGGGATCAGTAACTGAACACTGGATCTCCCTACACACCACAGCCCGGACCCTTCGAAGGGTGATGGGTGGCCTTTCTCTGCCCATGCTTGCACGGGAAGGATGAGCCCCATCCCCTGCAGCGCTCCACCCAAAGGTGGCACAGGACCAACGGAGGAGGGGGGTTCTGACTGGGCACCAGAGCCACTCGTGCCAGGTGCACTCGCCAACTGAGGAGGGACAGGTGGGTCCGTTGGGACCGGCCTTCCCATATGTTCTGTGATTCAGTGTGTTTCATTACAACATAAACAACAGCATTCCAGATTAGTTGTAACAGCATGCAGTAATATTCCCATTAACCCAACACACCACAGTTCCAACAGTTGAACAGCAAACACAACACATGCATATATTGAACAACAGTGGTTATTCCAACTGCATGCAGGGATGATTGGTAGCAACAGGCCACCATGAACGTGGTGTTTGAACAGGGCACATGCATCAACATGAGTGCAAATATTTATGGAACAATAGGATATATATCCCGACAAATATTTAAGATTACAAATACCCATTGAGGTGCAGAATTTTATGGTTTATGCACAAACAGTAGGGTGTAGAAAAAAACTCCATTAACATCTTATAAACACTTTTAATCTACACTGCATTCCTAGTGACTGCAGGTGTATATTCCCTACATGTATTATTACACTTGCCACCATGCATTAGGTTGCGTAGTGGGTTTGGCTAGTTCAATCTATACTTAACCTATATCTCACATACTAACTGTCCAGGATGCAGATGTTGCTGCGACATATTTCATGGTTGCATTTATATTTCTTTTTCTGCATATCTGGATGTTTTCACATGACATTTTCACTTCTAATTGTACAAAACCCTGCATTTATTGAAGCACACTTACATTTCTGGGGAACATATTAGCATACTACTCATGTGCCAGATTTACTTATGCATGCCAGCCAGTAACTGACTGTTGAGGACTGTATATTTACTTCACAGCTACTAGTACTTCCATCCCCCACTTTAGATGGGACTGCAGAACTCTGGGTTGCCAGCACTTTCTAACACATTACTATTTGTATAATGCAAGGGCACAACAACATTTCATACTAAGTGAAACAGACACGCACTGGGCTTTAGACCTTTATTAATGACATTACACACTTTTCCACAGGCTCACTCATTTATTTGTTTTAACGGTATATATGGCAGACATGTTCACGTCATATTATACCTTTATTAATAGGTTAGCAGACTCATTTTTCAGGCACACTCACATATTATTTTATATGACAGTGCCTGCAGAGATATTATTCCAGCCATTTGTTACCTTTCTTAATGGGTTACTGCACTCTTTTTCTGCCTCTCTAACATTTTTATCTGACAGTACATGCAGAGGACTTATTCAGTCCATTTTATGGCTGTATTATTGGACTACAACACTTTCTTTCATGCTTTCTCCCATATTTTATATAACAATACATGCAGAATAATCACTAACCTGCCTGGCGGCACAGCCTTAGCAGCCTATCAGCATAGGCTTGCTGATTCGTAACACGGTCACCTGAAGCTGTAAAGTAAATGAAGGGATATTGAGACATTCCTATCCGTTATACATACTCCATTTTAAATCCTTACATACTGCATTCCATGGCTACATACTCAGTTGTGGGGCATCCCGCATCCCACGGGCCTCCTATATCCACTGGTTCAGGTGGTCTTCCTTTCGTCACTTCAGGTCCGCATGGTGGTTATGGACCTGCTCACCAGTCCAGGGAACGCCTATGGCACTGGTGAGGCAAGAGCTAAGGGGTTCCAAGTCTCTGCCTTGTACTCCGTCCCTTGGAACTGGCCCTGCAGGAGTCTTGCCTCGTGATGGTGGACTAGGAGTCAAACCATGTATATGGACTCCTCGGTGCCCATCTCTGCGCTCGGAAGTGCACTCCATCTCCAACACCAGACATTCTGACCGCAGATGTGAGCTACAATCAGTTATGGCATGTATTCCTGCCTGTGGGGCTTAAATATGCCGCATTTCCCCACACTTTTTTGTGATTGGCCGTTTTGTAAAATTCTTGGCTGACTGCAGACCTGCTTAGTAATGGGTAAACTACCATTCCTAAGTTTATGAATGTTAATAGTGGCTGCTTCCCCTATGTTGTCATGGCTTAGTGGTTCTGTACTTTGATTATGATGCGAAGGGTCCTGGGTTCAAACCTTGTCATTCTTTTATTTTAATACTGTCTAGACAGGCTAGGGGGTGTGGCTGCGTTTAAGCAACTTAGGTCTACGTTGCTTCCCTGTGCCCTACAGTGTCCTGGTTGGCATGGTGCGCACATCCACGCAAACACATTGCGCTGGGTAAAGCATTTTTAAATGTTGGGCAACTCTATTGTGCTGGGTAAAGCGCTATTACACTATGGGCAACTCTGTTTAGCTGGGTGAAGTGCTATTAAACTATGGGCAACTCTGTTTAGCTGGATAAAGTGCTATTAAACTATGGGCACCTCTGTTTAGATGGGTATAGTGCTATTAAACTATGGGCACCTGTGTTTAACTGTGTAAAACATTGCTTAACGGCAGGCTATTATATATCTGGGTCTTTTCAAAAAATATATTTTGTTCGCTGATACATTGGCCATGTCACTGCTTTTAATAAAATTTTAATCATATTTGTCTGGTATTATTTCAAATACTGATTTAAAACATAAATAAGAAGGGGAGTATTGGGACTCGAACCATGAATGCCTTCTTTTTGTGCATACGCTCTACTATTACGCTATTGCTATTTGGATTAAGTTTCATAAGTAGCTTTTATATGCTCTTCAATGTCACAATTGCTAACTGTGGTTAAGCAATGGGCACACCCTCGCAAACAAGCACAAATACGGGCAGCTATATCATGGATTTAAAAAAAAAAAATGTTTTCCGTTTTATAACTCTGATGGGGGTTTACAGTGTCAGGGAGTGTGGTGTTGGGTGCAAGTACATTTGAGCGGACTCGCTCTTGTCTGTCGACACACCCCCTGCTTGCCTACTCAGTCCATGTAAGAGTTACGGATGAGTCAGCGTACCCTCATGAATATTCATGGCATGCTGACATCATACCATTCAACTGCACCCTCCGAGTAAGACATATTAAGTCTTACACGGAGGTTTTGTGAATCCGGCCCTTAGTGTGACATGTAGGTGTTCAAGAATCCTGGAGTTTGAGTTTGTGGCTTTTATGTTTGGTCCAATGTTCGCTCACACATCTTACAAAGTGTCAGGATCCAGCCCCATCAGTCTCAGATTAGAAGTCATAGGTGCTATTCACATTTGCTTTTGCATAAGGTTGACTGCATAATTCTAGCCATTTGTTGATCCTCTTGTGGATTGCCATTGCACTTCTTGATTACTACGAGCTGGCCATCAATGGGAAGAAACAGGAGCTATCACTAAACTCTGCGAATGAAAGGATAATCCCCTCTGTAGTCAATGTGGAAGTAATTGTGATTCACTTTCAGTAGGTGATATTGCAGCCAAAGCTGTCAGTGTGATTCATCCATATACCTTAGGGCACATGTCAAGAAGTATTATTATTGTACAGAATTCCAGGTGTACATGGAAATGTTTCTGCATCATCTGAGAATATTATGAAACCAGACAAATGACACACTGGGCCTGAGCATTCTTCTTTTTGCCCCCTAGTCATGGCAGCCCAAAGGAATTTGCACATGCTCTGTATATTCCCTTTCCTGGAAAAATATCTGTTGATTGCTATATAACACATAGGGTGGTATGGCATCTCAATTTTCCTAGAATGCACAAGGTGTGTTTAACTTCTCAAGTTCCACCTCTACACAAATGAAGACATTTTTTCTTTCATTTTAGCATTTAGGATCAAGACATTTCTGAATATGGAAGTTTTTCAGATAAACATACACAACACCACATCACAGGAAAATAGGAAGAATACTAAGCCAGCAATACTGGGGACCATAGGATGACCAGCCATCTAAACATTTAAGCAGACAAACTTAACATTTCTTGCCACCCATGACAAGCACATAATACTGCTTACTTCACAAATGTAGCAGAGCCTTAAATGAAAAGACTTGTTCAAATTGGTGCCTGCCCATCCAGTCATCCAGACTAGTTTTGAAAGTTGCCAAAGCAGTACTTTGGTTGACCTATAGTGGCAAATTATTTTATAACCTAGGAATAGCTTGTGTTAGTAACCTGTTCATCCAACTAGTTTTATTTTTGTTTTAGTGTAGGTTTAGGTCTCTAGTGTAAACGTTTGTAGGACCACTGGTTTTATGAAGAAAAGGAAGTCAAATAGGGCTGGTCCTTTCATGTCTCAAAAAAATAGACACAGGTCACCATGGGGAGACATTAGGCTATTGAGTATAATGAGGGTTGTGCTAATCTCTGGACACAGTTGAAGGATTTAAGACCTTTAATTTTCTTGGCTAGACATCTTCAGGGGATCATGAGGTACATTATCAGAGTGGTATTTGGTATTTGTATGTATCAGTTATGAAGGTTAATTATGTAATTGTGGAAAAAGTCCCTATCTCATACTGTTGATTTTAATTTATCCCAGCCTGCATAACATCTCACCATTCTCCCCCTTACCTACTTACCCACTAACCATTCATTAACTAAGTAACTAAACAGCTAACTAACTAACACACTTCCTTCTACCCCCCTTTTGGAATCATGTACCCATTCTTTCCCAGCATCTCCAACTCACTTATTACTATACTGTGGTCATGTGCATATTAAGCATTTATGGCATGTAACAACTGCTTAGTGTATATTTATAGACACTGACCATCAGAATATGAATGTTACTTTTTTTCTGTACATTGCCCTACATTCCTCTCATTATCGCTTTGTTCTACTGTTTGATTTCATAGTACTGTACCATTGTACTCCTTCACTTCTGTTGTAACTCCCGGCTGCACCTGAAATGGTTCCAGAGCGGATAAGTCCACAACCCTCATCAACAAGCATAAGTAGACTAATATCTCATTCTTCAACTGATGGTAATGTGCCTGCAAGGAATCAGGCATTTCTAGACCTATTAAGTGAAGTGGTTCTTTTCGACCACAAGTGGCAGTTAGTGCAAGGCTGTTTGAGCTTCAGTTATTGCTCTACAGGGTTCTAGAAAAGCTCTTTCATATGCAATGCAATACTCAGTCCAAAAGTTGTGGATAACAGCTAAGGGTGCTACCAGTTATAAACAACTGCTGAGAATGCTAACTCAATGTCCTGGAAAAAGAATATGCTTTAATCATTCATTCATTCATTCATTCATTCAATTCATTCATTCATTCATTCATTCATTCATTCATTTATTCATTCAAGTTCTTCTCATTCAAAAAGTCATCTTAAAAGCAAATGGGGTGAAAAAAAAATCATGTTTCCTCTGGATGCATTTTGTTAGCCAAAATGTCATAGTTCTTCATTCTGTAAGGTGTGTTTGATCTTTAGAGAAGATTTACTAAAATCAAAAATACTGTGTTTTGTCCAATCCCTTCACAGATGGCAGCTTATAGTGTGTCTGGAAGTGGAAATCCTGTCTTATCAAAATGGTAGATATTATCTGGTGTCATCAGGATAATATTTTCCTCTCACAACTTGGTTGTCTTTTGTGCTTAACTATCCTGCATCCCTGTTGAGGCTAGTACTTTTTTATACATTCAATGAAATTGCTCTTTTTTTATTACCGACTAGAAAATGGGCAAACTGTACATCAGCACCCTGATTGGAGAATGAACGTTTGCCAGCAGGATATTAATGTACAAGTAATGCCTACTGAAAAATGAGCCTGCTGCTTCACAGCAGCATATAAAGCTGCCGGGGAGCTTAGACAGAAAAAAACTAACGGTTGCCATTATTTTATCCTTGCTAAGCAGCACTTTTGCTTTTTAGCAAGTGCAAAAATAAATAAACAGAAAATAGTGTATATGTGTATGCAGGCATGTGTATGAGTGTGTTTTTGTTTCTGTCTGAGAGTGTGAGTGAATGCATGCATGAAAGCAGAAGATACTGCATGTGTGAGAGATTGAGAGGGAGTGAGAGTGATCTTGTGTGAGTGAATGCTTGTATGAATGCAGAGGAGACTGTGTATATGAGAGATCCAGAGATAGAGTTAGAGCGGTCTTGTGTGCATATCTGTCAACGTTCCAATATTTTCTCAGAATGTCCTGATTTTTGCCACCTATTTTTATTTGTTCCTCATAAAAGTTGTGGTTTTCTGAAGTTGTGTGGCAAATCAGTGAAGAGTGAATTCACTAAAGAATGACAGGTATTTAAGTTTCAGGCTTTATATATTTCAGGAAATGCATTATAATACAATACCTTTTATTCTAGCAACTTTCTAAGTTTATAAGAGCAATATTTGAAATTTGTCCAAATTTTTGGGGCTTTGTCCCCTATTATTTTTGACTTTGTCCACATTTTTTGTGCTAAGAGGTTGAGAGTTATGCTTGTCTGAGTGAATGCGAGTATGAAACCATTGGAGGCTGTGTGTGTAAATGTATGTGTGTGTGAAAGCAGAAGAGACTGTGTATGAGAGAGGAGAGAGAGGGGGAAAGAGAGAGAATGGGCTCTCTGTAAAATTGTTGTGTCAGCATGGCTTCAGGCCATGGCTTCAGGCCTTTTCATAGTACCACCTCAGCTCTCCTATCCTTCACCAGCACTATTAATAATAACCGTAATAATAGCACTCTCTCATCAGCACTGTTCATCGACCTGTCTAAAGCCTTTGATATGGTTAACCATCTCTTACTCATAAACACTATGTCATCCCTCTCTCTTGATGCCAAAGCAATTCTCTGGTTCAAGTCTTACCTTAGTAATAGACAGCAAGCTGCTCTTTGGGAGAATCAGCTATCATCTCACCTTCCTATCTCCCTTGGAGTCCCTCAGGGCTCTATTCTTGGCCCTCTTATTTTCTCTTTATTCATCAATGACCTTCAAATAGCTATTCCTCAAGCCACCTGTATACAATACGCTGATGATTCTACGATCATATGCTCTGCCAACTCTATATCTGAACTTCAATCTTTAACCCAGACAGCTTTCAACACAGTAGAGGCATGGTTCTTGAAACAGTGCCTTCTTTTGAATGCCACAAAGACCAAGCTACTACTGTTGACAACAAACAATAAGCCCTCCCCATAGATTTCTCCATTCAATCCAATAATGGCACCTTTATATCCCCCAACTCTTCCACCAAATTATTAGGAATCACAATTGATAATAACCTCACCTTTGACAATCACATTAATAACACCATTAAAACTGTTAATAAGAAACTGGGCTCCCTGTATAGGATAAAACCTTTCTTAACTCCGACAGCCAGAATGACTATTGCTCACTCCCATCTAATTTCAACTCTTCTGTATGCTGAACCCATATACACTAATCTAAAAAAAACAATCTTACCAAACTAGCCAACTCCTATAATAGTATTGCAAGATTTTCCACTGGAAACCCATATAGAACTCATCACTGTCTTAATCATCACCAGCTAGACTGGCTTGAACTAAAAAAACCTTCTGATACTTTCCCAACTTACCATTGTTCATAAGATTTTTTACCAACCCAACAACACACCAATACTCAACAACCTTATAGCACCCTATAGGAATCTTAATTCCGTATGCTCTTCCAATAAACGTCTAGCTAGTACTACCAAGTCTAACAACTTAGCTGGGGACTCACTGTTCTCCAATACCGCTGGAAAACAATGGAACCTCTTGCCATCTGACCTAACCTCACTTCCATCCCTTCCTCTCTTTAAACAAAGTCTTAAGAAACACCTTAAAACTCACTGGCTATGCCCTTGTTACCCAGACTGATCCTCTGGATTTCTCTGCTGTTATCTCTTGACTTCCTACTTTCCTCCACTCTTTCCTGTCTACTCCTCTGAATTAGTAGCACCTATAAGCTATCTCTACTACTTAGGCACCAATTAGTTATCTTTTCTACTTGGCTATGAATGTATCCTGAAGGTAGTATTCCTGCCATTTCTTTATACTTCCTCCTTTTTTACTGTTACTGTTTAACCCTTTGGAAATAGTAACTGTCTGGAGTAAACTAGAATAACCAAGGATTTAAATGTATTTTAATAATGTCTTGGGGTTACCCTAGATATTCATACTGTAAAATGATCTGTAGGTGTATATGTATTATTGTAGTGTGTCACATAGTCTTCCCATAATTTAAACTGTAATACCTTTCTTGTTTATTATAAACATTTTTTGTGTGGTGGTGGTTTATATGTGGAGCTTTTCTCCCTGGGCCTCTACTGAAAATGGAAATATATTCAGCTGGACCAGCCCAGTCAACAAATGTAAAATAAATAAAATAAATTTTACTTATTTATTTTTTTAACTATTATATTAATATTTTTGATGTAAAATGCTTCCTATAACACTATTAACATATACTACCGAAAGTTTGAAGCATTAGGCGGAGGAAGTATTTTACATCAAAATATATAAAAAAATAATATAGTACTTAAAATAAAGGTAAGTAAAGCACAACAGTTTTACAGAGACCCCATTCACTAAGCAAAATAATGCCCTCCATGGTGTGTGTTAATCTGAAATCAATGCCCTTCCAGGGGTGTAGAGGCCATCTGCTGTAATTACACATTAACAAACACCCTGTCAGGCATTATTGCTTACATATCCCACTGAAGATGTCTGTGGTATCACTCCCAGAGATACTTTACTCTGTAGAGAAAAGTGTGCTCATGTGCCATATTTCAGACTCAGAACATTAAATCTTTCTTTTTCACCGCCCATAGTGTGTATAGTAACTGCAAGATTGTTGAATTTTGGGACTATGGAAATATTCCTTTATGCAGGAGATTGATTAAGCTCAGAATTTCTACACATGAAGTTTTTCCTTAAAAAATAACTTTTTGTCCATGTCAAATATCTGGGTGACCGAGTATGATGTTTCAACGATGTAGGGTTCCATGACATGTTCAATGCATTCCTTTGAACTTTGTTTGTAAACTGTTAACATTTTTTGTTAAGGCATTTTATGTCAGAATCTCTACAGAGAAGCTGATTCTACAATCATTAGACTTGAAATATGTCCTGGAAAGAAAAATGACTAAATTTCCCTTTCAGCTGACTTATTCTGTGCTTCTGAAATTTCTTTCTTCTGACAACTAACTTGACCAGAAGAGTTTCCTTACTGTAGGTATTAATGTGTTCTCTGCTTTGTGTGACCCTTCAGGAGAAAAATGAGGAAATGTCTGCATCTTTGCGCTTTATACCAAGGTGATATTTGATGCTGCAATGAATCAGATAATGCTGCTGCAATTCTTTCCTCATCCACAAAACTGAGTAGACATGCTTTATTTTTATTGAGTCTAACAGAAAACTCTAGTTTTATCTTTTGATGACTAATGATATAAGAAGGTCTGGGCAGCATTTTGTGTCCTTTGCCATAGCAAATAAAGGTTTCATGAGGGAAAACAAACAATACTAAACTTCCTATCCATTTGCTCTTGATGTTGCTATGATGGTGCAAACAAGAACAGCACAGTCCAATAAGAGGTCAATTGACAAGATGGGCAGCAACTTCTAGAACCTTCTCTAGGGAAATGTCTTTTGGAGAAAGTTGTGAACCTATGTTCTGGTTTTGTTATTTATAGCTTCATAAAATATTACAAACAGCACTGCCAGTCAAAGATGGAAAGGGGGAGACAGTACAGTATTTCTTGAAAGAATGGTAGCAGAGACTGCATATGTAGAGTTTTGGGTTCTGCCCATAGATTGAGAGTACTGAAGTGAAAACATCACATGATTAATGATGCACTTGCATGATGATCTCAATGCAACATAGGCATTAGACCTCTCTCCTGTTTCTTCAGTAGTAACTGCCCCACTCTATCCTGGTGCATTGATTGCTATTTTTGGTGAGTTTGTGGTTTGTGATTTGCTGTTATGGTGTATTGCTGTATTTGTCAAGAGAATGTTTGGTGTCTGTCTACATGATGAGATGATCTAACAACCCTGTTAGGTTTGAATATTTTATTGAGGACCAAAGATAGCAGAGGTTGTAAATAAAGCATGTAGTCTTTATTCTTCCTGTGGTGCATATATTATGTAAACATACTTATTAGCATAGCTTGGAATTTCAGATGATGTCATAAATTATTCTTAGAATAACATTTTCTGTATAGGCTGTCAGACCCGGCATGTAGGGCAAACACTGCTCTGTTTATTCACTGCAGTGTGTTTATAACACCACCTTGTTTTATATTGGGTATTGGCTTTGTAAACCTAAGTTGATATACCTTCTCAGAATGAATGATAAACCATTTTCCTGGATTTCTCCAGTAAAAAAAACAATAGTTTGCCTATTATAAACTGCTGTATTTTATAGTATACTCTTTATATTTTCTGCCTAAAATTTTCATTTCAGTTTACCTAGCATACTAATTTAGTTTCAGTGTTATTGTGAAATGTAACTACTTCTGGCTACTTCTGGATACTTTTTTGTCTGAGAATATGAAAACATTACACATAATTCATTAATGCTTACTCCCAAACAGTATATACATTTAAAAAATGTTACTATCAATATTTATACGAGTTCAAGACAAAATATTCATAACCTAAAATATGACATTTTAATCAAATCATGAGATTTTTAAACTCTGTATAATGAGAAAAGATCCATGTGCACTAAATGAATGATATAAAGGGGACAACACTATATAATGTATAGGTACTGTATACGCTACAATAGTGATACCTCTAAAAATAATTAATGAAAAACATATACAAAAGTGAACACTACAGTCTTCAGGTTATGAGTACATTATAATATTTTCCTTTCCCTCAATGAAGATCAGAATAACTTGACCACATTCATTTAAATGAACAAAACTATGTAGAACCCAATGCAAACATAACAATGCTATAGTAATATATTACTGAATTTTAATTGTGAATAATTAAGTCAATTTGTTTCCCAGTGGTTGTCTAAAAGAAACATTTAGATAACTAGAGAACTTTGATTCCCTATGGCTTTCTAAATTAATATGAACTTTGAAAGAGGTTAACCTTTGAGCATTTGGAAAGGTCCTCTAAAGGGCATTATCACTGCCATGACATATAAAAGCTTTATAAACAGTGGATCTGCAAACTTTTGGAAGAAAATTATTTCTGACTCATTGCTAAACTTCTCAACCAATGTTACCCAAAACATGATAGATATAATGTGAAATGTTTTTATTACTACAATGTCAAGCAGAAAGTCAAACTCATTTATTCCAGTGTTGGTGTAAATCTTAATAATTAAACATTGAAATAAGAAATGCCAGAATTTATTTAATGCTGTATTTATTGAAAATACAAATCAATAATGCTGCTAATGTCATAAACTGAATAAATGAATATTTGTGTAATTTATTAAATACCTTAAAACCTTCATAAACTTCTGCTTAAAGAAACTAAAGTTTGTAAAGGCTGAATATGTATGACATATATTGCAGTAATGAAAATAAAAAAAAACTGTCTGCCATAATATATTTTCTGTCCTATAATTATTTAAGAAAATACAGCACTATATGAATTGCTAGCAGATTGTTCATTGCTTTGTCAATAGTCATGGCAGTTAAACCTTTCAGGCTGTGTGTTTTGTAAGCTCTAAATGCCATATGTATGATATAATAAAAATGACAGTCTTAACATTCTTGCAATGCCATGAATGCCTGCAAAATTATCATAGTGTTAGCACATGGCTGTTACAATTGAAACAGCACTGCAGACAGACTTTAGAGTGTGGGCTGTGTTCAGTACATGCAGGGCAGGGCCTCTATCTTTTCTAAATTTTCTATTATTGCTCACCTTGCACTTGTGCTTCAGACTGCTTTTACCTGTTAAAGGTTAAATAGCACCCAGGACATTTGTTGGAAAGTTGCATGTTCACGCCTAACTGATGTCCGTCACTAAGCTGTCTGTTCTCCACTGTCTTGTCCACTCATATAAACTCAATGTTTACATATATCAGTCTTGAATACTACTGAATTCTCAATTCTTGTCATAGTTTGATAGGTTCATAACTAAGTATTAGGCTCCCTGTCTTTGAGGAATATTTTAAGTCTAGCCAGTTTCCCCTTTTGTGCTTGAAATAACCGATCCCATTTGGTTAGAGATTGGCCTTAACCATCACATGGTCAATAATCATATATTACTCCTATTGAGAATAACTGGGATCATACCATAAATAATCTCAGGATATTCATACAGAGGATAAAGCATTTAGGACCCACCTCTGTCCATTAGTAGTACAAGGGGCGGTCCTATAGTAAATTTCCTGTTTCCCATCCAAAGATCCAAGTTGGCCTTGAACATGGACAGGGATATACTTTGTTTTCTCTTCTTATCTTTTCCTAAAATATACAGCTTAGCATTAAACACCCCAATAATGAAACAATAAGGTATCTTGTGTGCAACATTATCCTGCAGTACACTATACTCCTCATCTGTGCATGAAACAGCAAGTATCAAAGCGAGTCTGCCAATAGTCACTCTACATTGGTTTTTAGCTTAAACACCTATCTTTGAAGAATTTTTTATACAATAATAAAAATTGCTGTTTTAAGTGTGGTATGAATTCACATCTGGAAGCTGAACATACCTTGCCTCAACTAATGCCTGCAACATAGGCTGCTCAAGTACATCATAACTATTTTTTGCAACCCCATCCATTTGTTTATGGGTTCATAGGTTCAAAGTTGTTTACTAGGTCCTTTTTAAGCCTAGCCATCCATTCCAAATCTCTGACAAGTTCTCATACCCTTGATAAGTGTAAACAGGGGCTTGGGAGGTGAAACATTTACAAGCAGGGGCATGGAAAACGAATCATTTATATGCTGCCTGTGCCCATTAGAGAAATAGGTGCCAAACCAGGGATGAATTTCCTGTTACCCATCCAAATGCCCAATTTACTCTTGAATTGGGTTTGGTAGGAACTCTGCTTCACATGGGTAGGGAGCATGGTCCAGAAAATGGGTAGTCTCTGGGATACATACCCGTCTCTCCAGCAGGTCTTATTAATATCACAGGTAATGTTTAAGTCTTTAGAATGGGTAGTTCTGGTACTGTTTGTGTTGAGGATATGCAGGAGGTCCATTAAAGTGGGGTCTGACTATGTCTTGTATGCCAGACATAGATCTCCCCTCAATAGTCTGTAGGTTTCAGAATACAGGGATAGGGCCTTGATGCAGTCTGCATAAGACACATTACTTACATCCTGTATTCTTTAGTAAGAAAACACTGTGGAGATTCCAATTGTTCTTTATGCCTGGTTAGGTACATACCAAAAGGGGCTTTGTAATCAATTATAGGTCTGATAAATGCTGAATATAGAGGAAGAATGATTTCCATGGACCTAGATGCCATACCTTTGTTTATAAGTTGTACAACATAGAATGATTTCTCACTACTGTAGACATGTGATGGTAAAAGGCTAGATTACTTGTAAACCACAGAAAAACTGCTAATGATCCAAACCTCAGCCAAGGAAGTCACTGTTGCTTGCCAAGAAGTACTAAGTTCTATGCCAAAAAGTGAAAAATTATTTTAATGCAGGTAAGCACTTTCGTGGTGCTGCTCACACCACTTCTTCAGACCTTTTACAACCATGCATCACAGTACTCTATACTTTATACTAAAACTGGAATCAGCCCATTAACTTAATTGATTCAGTTGAATAAATTAACCTGTTAATCACCCATGAAAAACTTCTATAAAAGCTATACATAGGGTACACAAGCTCAAACAGTCATCAACTTAATTCTGCTATAAAAACATATAGAAAGGGATGCATATATAACAAATAAAGATGTATATATGAACAACATATATAAAAACATATATACAAAACACATAAAAAACACTTATAAAAACTTATAGATGCATACTTTTAGACACAGGTACATTCATGCAAAAATAGAAATATAAAAATAAATGCATACATACATTTCTCTCTTTCTACACATAACCAAAGGTGTACTTAGTTATTATTTAATATATAAAATATAAAAGAGTACTAAATAACTTTTATAAATCAAATCAAAGGCCTATTCCGCAAAGCAAGTTTAAGGGGGATCCTGTCATTTAACCCTTGACCCTTATCTGCTCTCAATCTGATGATACAGTGGGTCTCTGAAGTCTCGGTTCTGTTTATAATGCCCCCCTCTATCATTATCTTTTATTAGTTCTATCATTTTGAAGCTAAATGTATGCTCTGGCCCCTTGCTTTGAACATGCTTAGCCAATGCATTTGTCACATTCTGGTTCCTAATGTGCAATAAATGTTCTTGTATTCTGAACCTCAATTCCCTGTTGGTTTTTCCTACATAGAAACTTGAACAATTATTGCAACTGCTATATATACTAAGTTCTTGCTATTGCAGGTGGCTTGAATATTAAACATATATTTTCTACCTGTATTAGGGTGCAAGAAATTATTACTAGCATCTATATATTATTTATTATTATTATTATTATTATTATTATTATTATTATTATTATTATTATGAATTATCATTACTAGCATCTATATATCTGCACTGATTACATCTAGTGTATGGTAACATGCCCTTATTAGTGGTGACGTTTCTTCTTAGTGTTTCTTTGGCTTCTGTGGGATAACATAAATGTCTCTTCAGAGACTTTTTATTTTTAAAGGAGAAACTTGTTTTTTCTTCTACTATCTCCTTTATATTGGGATTATGTGTCAAAATGGGCCAGTGCTTCCTAATAACTCCTGTTATAAGGGACATATTACTTGAATATTGGGTAGGTACTCTCAGAACTTTCTTTTTTACTATTTGGTTCATAGGTGTATTATTCCTATTGTCAGAGAAATATGGCTTCCCAGTAGTATCTCTTAACTTGGCACTCTCATCTATTGTATCAGTTGTAATGTGGTCAGTATAAACTCTCTCTCTAAATCTCTGTCTCAGTCAGTAATCTCTTGATCAAAGTCCCTGTCCCTTGCTGTTAACCTAGATACTCTCAATGTTTGCCCTTTTACGTTTTTAAAAATGTGCCTGCGGTGCATGCTCTCTCGGTGCAGAATGGTATTTCTATGACACTCCTTTCAATATAATTTGGTAGTTATTTGACCCTCTCTTGTCTTGAACCCCTTTACATCTAGAAATTCCACTTCCTTATCTGAAACCTTCATTTAAAAGGTTAGAAAGGATGTATTTGTGTTAACATCATGGTAAAACCTATCAAGTTCTTCCTGGCTACCATCCCATAATAAAAAGAGGTCATCTACGAAACGCTTGTAGAATATTATCTGCTTCCAAGTGTCATTGCTTATACTGTTATTCTCCCATAAGGCCATGACTAAGTTTGCTTAGCTGTTAACACTAGAAGTGCCCATGGCCACCCCTTTTTTTTGTAAATAAAAAGTATGGTCAAATAACATGACATTGTTCGTGAGCACCTGCTCCATCAAAAGACAGATTAATTCTATTTTTGTCTGTGTACAAGTGCCATCCTTAGTTAAATATTCCCTTAACATATCAACACCCAAATCACTGGGAATTGATGTAAAAAGGGAATGGACATCTAGTGTAACTAACTTCACATTATCCCGATTTAAACTAATACTTTTCAAAAAATCATATAATTGGTTTAAGCACTGTTTGGTATCCCTTAGAATAGTTGCATTCTTGTCTTAATGTTCTCTCCAAGTATATGGATATCGGCTCTGTTGCCCAATTCTTGCCTGATGCTATAAGTCTTGGGGGGGGGGTTCACTGGATCCTTGTGTATTTTAGGAATCCCTTGAACAATAGGGGTAAGAGGGATATTCATTTTGAAGTAGTTATACAAGTCTTTGGTTATCCAACTGTCTAGTAAACACTCATATAACACATTTTCCAGTTTTTTTAAGAGACTTTCTTTCTGTTTAACAGTAATAATTTCAAACACTTTAACATCATTTAACATTTCTTTCATTTTAGTGTCATACTACCTTGTGTCCATAATTCCTATGGGTGCCTCTTTGTCGGCTGGTTTTATTATAATACTTTTGTCACCCTTTAAGTCATTTAAGGCTTTGTATTCCCCTCTGGACATATTATTACAAACGGCTGTGCGCTTATCATTATCTAGTACTTCACATATTTATTTTTCACATAAACTACTAAGTACATCTACAATGGGGTGATTAGGAGGGATAAATGTACTAGGTTTTTTGAAAACAGTAATTTCCTGGTCACAATTGTTCCCAAATAAAGTCTTAGCAACACATTCCTGCTAAACATTTTCAAGTCTATTATACTGTCAGTTACCTCAGTAGTTTGTGCAGGTATGAATGAGAGGCCTATTCAGCATCTTCATTTCATCCTGAGTCAATGTTCTGGTAGAGATATCCCAGACTAGGGGTCTTTCATTCTGTTGCTGTACGATCCCTTCTTTGATGTCCTCTCATTCTATATTGCCTGCTGCCCTTTTCTTTTGAGTCCTCCTCTGCTCCGTGATCTGCCCCTCTGGGACCCTTGTTGAGCTGGCTTTAACTTGGTTGGAAATAGCTGAAAAAAACATTCTTCCTGGGGAGGTTTCCCTTTGGTAAATCTTTTGTTGAAGTGTTTTTAAAATATTTGCGGTCATTTCCATTGTTTCCTCACCATTTATCTTCTCACTTGTACTATTTTCATTTTGCATATAAGACCTGTTGGTCCCAGTACTATTGGAACTGTCTGAGTATCTTTCTTATACATTGCCTTCTTTTCTACCTGTAAATCCTGGTATTTATGACTTTGTATCTCTCTGCATGTAAGACTGCAGTCACTGGGTATAGCAATTTCAATGATCAATGCTACTTTTGATTTCTTTTCATGGACTACTGTATCTGGTTTTCTTGCATCTTTTTTTTAACCTTTAATAATGGGTGATCACATGTGATATAAACGTTCAACATTTTCTATAATGCTTTGTGGCTCATGTTTCCAGTGTTTTTCAGCTACTTCAGTATTATAATGTTTGCATTATCCCCAAAGTAAGTCTTGCCACATTAGTATGACTTTCAGTATACAGCCCTTCTGCCATTAGTATATCACAACTGGCAACAAGATGTGCAACTGTTTCCAATTCTCTTTGACAAAACCTATATGTGTCTGTTTCTCCCACATGTTTATGGCCTTTGTAAACAGATGTGCATGTAGTCTAATATCTTAAGATGCCAGTATTAGCCTTTTATCTTCTGGTTTATATTCACATCTTCTTAACCATTCCTGTGTTTTTTTCTGATCAACATGAGGTTGTTCCAAGAGTTTTCTTTTCTTGCAGCTATATTCATATGTTTCACACATTTCTTGCCTTGTCATCTGATCCTTCACCTTACACTCTTTGTTTTCTTTTTTGGTATATTCAGTTGTTGCCTGATTTTTATCTACTTCTGGTTTGATTTTCATTCCCTCTTGACCCTGATATGGTTATGCTAAACTAAGCAGGGAAGTCATCTTAGACTTATTCTCCTCAAGTTTTAAAACTTTCATTAAGTTTGGGTCTTGTGAGGTCAGCAGATATGCATGCAGTCCTGCAACTGCAGATCTATACATGTAATCAATTTCGAGGAGGCCCATACCTCCTTCAGAACAAAGAATGCATAGTCTTGGTATGCACTGATTTTTATAAATCATTTGATGAGGATGAAGTATCCTTTTTGTTTTTCTGTCCAACCTATCCAACCCCTTTTGGGGTCAGTCCGTCACTCCAAAACTGTAAGTTAGGACAGGAAGAGCAAATTGGTTTATAGTCTGGACTTTGTTCCTAGATGTCAATGCTGTTTTCAGCATTAATTTTAGTCTTCTAAAATATTCCTTACTAAGTTTCACTCACATTTGTTCATTTTTTATTGTTGTTCCGTCATCAATTCCCAAATATTTATACACTTCCTCTTGTTCAAGTTTTTGTATATCACATTCCTGCTCCAAACTGATGTTTTCTTGGTGCTGCAGCTTTCCTGCTTTAAAGATTGCTTTTGCACATTTATCAAGACTAAATTATATTCTTATATCATCTGGAAAAAGTTTTGACCACTTGCAGTTGTGCTTTTGGTTCCTCATCTGATGAACTATACAGTTTTAAATCATTAACAAAAAGAAGAAAGTAAGTCTTTATACTTTGTTGTTTTTTGGGAACCAAATTATAGCTATGACCTTATCTGTTAAATAGACAGTTTAATGAGTTAAAGGCAAGACAAAACAGCAGCAGTGACAAAATGTCACTCTGTATATCCCTCTCTGAAAATTTATCCCTGGAATTATAATTTTCCTTTATCATGGCTTAACTGCAAAGTGGTTTGCCACTGTTTCATGGTTGCTGTATTGTAATTGATCAGTGCGGGGTATATCTCAGACATGTTAAGTACTCTTTTACCCATGAATGTGGGATACTGACAAATGCTTTTTTGTAGTCAGTGTCTAGTTTATATGTCATCAGAAGGCAAGTTATTGGTCTATAGTTTTTAGGATAGGCTGCAGGTTCAGTCTTAAGTAGGAGCATTGTTTTTCCTGTTGTTAACCAAGCTGGTGTCTGTTCTAGGTGTGCATAGAAATAGTTCTTACTCATGGCTAAATCTTCATGTAAAGATAATACTTTTAGCCAGAAGTTATGGACTGCATCTGTGGCTGGGGTTTTCCAATTAGGAGATTTTATTAACTTAGTTCCAATCTCTCCGTCCATTACTTCATCTCCTTCCATATCCTGCACATTTGAACTTCTTATTCTTTCTTTTGCTTCTATCCATTTAACATCCTTGTTATGTTCCACAGGCTCTTCATAGATATTTTTCTAAAATGTATCTGTTTCTTCTTTTTTATGGTGTTTCAATTCCTTTTGCCTTGTTTCCCAATTCTCTATAAACCTTTTTTAGGGGGTCATCAATAAATTGCTTCTTTTGTACTTTTCATTTATATTTATCTGCATATCTTTTAAGTTTTACTGCCTGTGCTGATATTTTTAGTTTATTGTTTGCGATAATGCACAATAGATCCTGATCTGTTCTGATACTGTGCATTGCTTTTATCAAGTCTATCTTTCTGAGTATTTTTGCTGATCTGCTCCCTCTTCTATAGTCTTCTAACTACGATGCCCCTTGTCTTAATTGCTCTATATTTTTCTTTAGTCGATACTTTCATGATGGATTTGATTTTCCTCTTCCTTTCCCTTACAGACCAGTGTTTTTTGGTAAGACTTTAACTGTTATTAATTTATATGTGCATGAATCTAAGAATAGTCCAAATTACTTTGTTCATTTGTTTTATCAAACTTCTAACTTTTGGGGTTTATTGACTTTCTGTAGTCTATTTCTTTCATTGATCTTAATATGTCTGCCCATCTCTATTAAATCAAGCAACTCTTCTCTTACATTTTCTTCTAAACTGAGGGTGCATTCTTTGTTCTCCATTTCCTGCTACCATTCTATAAAAAGTTCCACAGCATCTTCCTATGCCATAGTCTCTTCAGTTTCATCATGTGTTATCTTTTGCTCTTTCATATGGGAACTTACTGGCCTATCATTCCACAACATTGACTGTGTCAGAGTTGCCACAGTTTCCTGTTCCTTCCCTTGCTGTGCAATTCCAACTGAATTTTTGTACTTGCTTCCTATGGACCATACCTCTTCTTACTTCATTTTTCTGCTTGTGTTTAAGAGTTGAAGTAAATTGAGTTTGCGATATTTATTACTGCTTGTTGGTAGCCTCATTAAACTGATGACAGTATTCTACTGAATTGCTGCTTTATTTGTCTGTCTGTTGCTGTTGTGACTTGTGAGCTATTGTTTCAAAGCAATCTATTGATTAACTATATTTCATTGCTATTTACTGCAATGCATTACTGTTTAACTGCATTTTACTGCATTTTATTGCTGTTGAACTGTATTTTTTCATAATGTGTGTTCTGTTGTTTTGACTATAAGTGAGTAATCTGTGCTTCATTCTGAGTTTTTTTACTGTGTTCTTAACGTTAAAATTGAGAAGCATAGTCTAGATACAGGTCTGCTGCATCCAGAGCTACAGCTGCATGTTTTTTAACCCTTTTTGAGATATTACAGCTACAAATTTTCCCTTAGTAGCAGTTGTGTTATCATCTAGTAGTACTACTCTTAAACATTCCTTCCTTTACCCTTTTAGCTGTTTCAGTTTCTGACAAATATGGATAGACAATTTCTACATTTTCTCCTGCCACTTTGGTTGATATGAGCGTCCTGAGACAGTGTAGCAACTGCCTCATGTACATGGACAACCCTCTACTACTACCACCTAGGAACAAAATTTGTGAGAGATGCAATTGCATCAAGTACCTAGTGTCATTGCTCTCTCCCCTACAAAGCAGTATATCTGGCACTGAGAAGGTTGGCAACATGAACACCAAACTTTAAACACAATCCACAACTGCAGAACACACCCCAACATATGAAGAGGTCCTCAACAAAAGCATATCCAAACAAAAGAGACCTCCAAAGCATAAACACACACAACCTCCACTGCCCACCATACTACACACCACACATAGTCCACACACCTGTGTCTCACATCTGCTAAGGCCTAAACAAAAACCCAACATATTAGTCATTAGGAGACTCCATTGTGAGACACACAGATGTGCCCCTCACCAGTCTGGATAAGGAGAAAGTCACTGTTAGTTGTTTGTCGGGTGCCAGAATATGCCATATCACCAATGCACTCAAGTCTCTCAGCAGGTACTGTTATGACTCTGTCATAGTCCATGTTGGAGTAAATGACTTGAGACATACCTCCCTGGACTATATAAATAGATACATGATCGAGCTCACTGAATATGTGTCCCTGGCAGGTATGTTCCTAGTCTTAAGCAGTATTTTACCATCACCCAGAATGATGCCTCAATACAAACAGAAAATGATTGACTTTAACAATTGGCTTAGTTTCTGGTGTCATTCCAAGGGGATCCGGTACCTGACAGCCTGGGATAACATAATTGACAAACCTTGATGCTTTGCCAGAGATGGCCTGGATTTGTCTCTCTTGGGCTTCACAGTCCTGGAAAAGGCTCTTGCCTCCCCCATAGTGCCTTTTTTAGGTAATGCCATGAGGTCAAAACTACCAACATGAAAATGTCATCAAAACATAAATTAAAGGTCTTGCTGGTAAACACTAGAAGTCTAAACATGAAACTGCACTCATTGCAAGCATTCTTAACCCTGGAATAAGCTGACATTTGTGCAGTCATAGAATCCTGGTTCAAAGCTGCGGAGAGCACCCCAGGATATCAGGTTACTCATCCTATCATTCATTCTGACCCCAAACCATAGGCAGCAAAACAAAAGGAGGTGAAGTTGCAGTATATATTAAAGACATACACACCACCAGGCTGGTTAAAGAGTATGATGCACAGGAGACACTCCAGGTGCAGTTAACCATTGACAAGACCCCTATTCAA
Source organism: Protopterus annectens (assembly GCF_019279795.1). NCBI lineage: Eukaryota > Metazoa > Chordata > Ceratodontiformes > Protopteridae > Protopterus > Protopterus annectens. The sequence continues at coordinate 1,503,327,598 of NC_056735.1, forward strand.
ATCATAGCTAGCTATAGGCCTCCAACTATGACACAAGATGCCCATTCCAGCTATTTGGATCTTTTTAAATCTATCAAGATTGAATCCTTTAGCCTGATCCTGGGCAACTTTAACTATCCAACCACAGATTGGAAGAAATACTCATGCCAAAACACAAATGTCCAGAAATTCCTTGATTTCATTAATTCAAATGCTTTGAACCAGTTGGCTGACACCCCCACAAGAGGTGAAAATATCTTGGACTAGGTATTTGACCAACATGGGTAGCCACTGCAGCATCCCTACAGTGTCATCATACCTGCTAAGATCTGACTACTAAGCAGTCACTTTTGAAGTCACCATCTCCCCCAACCCCCCCCCCCCCCCAGCTAGGATCAAACAAAAAACCTTCTCCAAAGCTGATTATCACCTCCTGCAGGAAAGTAGAAACAGCTTTGCAGCCCCCCCATAGGAACTTGCACATATATCCAAACCTGTACCAAAGTACTATATGAGCATTTATATAGCTGCATGGAATCAGGAATACCAGACAGGATGGAATCATCCTCCTCAAGGAAGAGTAAACCTGTCTGGAGGACATCTACAATAAATAAACTCCATAATAAAAGAAAAAAATTGCTGTTCAGGTCCAAGAAGGAGCAGGTACCTAACTGGAAGCAATCTCTCCTTAGCCTGAACAAGCAAATATGAGCACTAGTGAAATCCTCCAAAGCAAACTTTGTGTCCAAACTGACCACATCTGCTAAAGACAATCATAAGGCCTTATTCACATATGTGCACAGTGTCAAGGGAAGCACCCAGATCTGCTGAGAACTGGTGGTCAAGGACACCAGATACACAAATGATGTAGATATAGCCAACTTGCTGGCAGAAAGAGTCAGTGAAAACTTCATTCCGCTGTCCCCCCATCAGTAAAACAGGACATCTTCAGTACTGACTCCCCCTTATCTCTAAGGAGCAAGTCATCACTGCCCACTCTAAGGCAAAAAAATACAGCCTCCAGGGGACCTGATAACATCCCAGGCTGCATCCTACATGAACTCAGGCAGGAACTTGTAGCACCATTAGGCACTCTATTCAACCAAAGCCTGAGTACCGGCTTGTTCCCAGTCAATTGGAGGACAGCGTCCACTGATCCAGAAAATTATCGACCCATCAGCCTAACTAGCTTGATCTACAAGGCCATGGAGTGGATTATCATGGACTTCATTAACAAGGACATTGGCAACCTCCAGACACTTGATTCCACAAATTTGATTTTTTCAAGGGGAGGTCATGCCTGTTAAATTTGGTTGACTTCTTTGAGACAGTCACCAAGGCCATAGATGAGGGAAAGACAGTGCACACCACTTACCTTGACCTGGCCAAAGTCTTTGATACTATTCCCCATTCAGGTATACTAGACAAACTATCTTAACTAGGCATCAATCCATATGTTACCAGACGGGTAACAAACTGACTCACTGATAGAACCCAGCTAATCAAAATAGAGGAAGCCACCTCAAGTAGTAGACCCAAAACAAGCGTTGCACCCCAGGGATTGGTCTTGGGGCCTCTGCTGTTTTGGCTATACTTCTCAGACATCCAGACCAAATCTAGTGGGCTATGGCTGACCACGTCTGCAAATAACTGAAAGTTGGGTGCTGTCATCAATTAAACTAGTGATGTGGACATCCTCCAAGAGGATCTTGCCCAAACAAATGACTGGTGCCAGAAACATGGCCTCAAACTGAATGCCAAAAAATGCATCATCATCCCTTTCATGGAGAGTGATGACCCCACAAATTATCACATTGATAATAAGGTCCTAAGCATGCAATCAGTTGTGAGGGACTTGGGTACCCAGCCTGATAGCAAACTGACTTTTGACCACCATATTGCCACCATTGTATGGAAAGCTTTCTACATGGCCCACTTCATTAGTAAGGGTATCTCATCCAAAGACAAGGTGGTCATAACATCTCTGTATTCTTCCCTTATAAGATCCATTATTGAGTACAATGACCCTTTCGGCATGTACCTCACAAAGCACATGCAGCAGCTGGAGAGACCACAGAGGTTCCTCACCCAGAGAATCCAGGGCCTCAAAAATCTACCCTACACAGATAGGCTAGCTAAAAGCCCTGTTCCTCTACTCAGTCTCCTACAGACTCCTCAGTGGTGACCTCTGTCTGGCATACAAAGCAATCTCTGACCCCGCCCTGATGGGATTGCTGTATATCCACAAGTCAAGCTCCACTCAAGTAACCCACACACGTGACCTCAACCTGGTTTGTGGCATCAATAAGACTTGTTGTTGGTACAGATTTTTGTCTCAGGGTCTCTCCCTTTTGTGGAGTAGACTCTCTCTCCACATAAAGTACATACATATATACATACATACATACATATATACAGACATACATACATACAAATATCTCAAGCATGGGTATTAATGCCCCTCTAGCTTGCCAATATACCAAAACACTTGTTCCCATAATAAGTATCCAGGCCATTCTTAAAAATATCTAAACTAGTACTTGCTTTAATGTAATTTGGTAGTCTGTTCCATGCATCAGCTACTCTGTCAGAGAACCAATGAGTACACTTCTCATTCCTATAGAATCTCCTACATAGGTTGTCTGATCGCAGTGTAATATCGGAGTTGGTATATTTAAGTATCAGGGGTGTGGGGGGTACAGGGGGGCTTGACCCCCTGCTCAGAGCATTCAGGTAGGTTGTTTTTGTTTTTATTTATTTTTTATTATATGTTCGAAGTTGCTCATATAGGGTCGATTATATGAGCGTCGAAGTTTTAAAACTTCGAGCATATAATATAGACCCAAAGAATACATCACCATCAGTCTCAATCTCCAATCTTCTCTAATTAAATGCAAGTCTGTACCTATCAACCCTATTTAAAGTCTTCTATTTAACTAAAATCTGCAATCTTAGTTGGGATCACTTATTAATAGAATATATAACAATTTATTCAGATAGTTTTGCCTTCTCAATATCTAGATTAGTAAAACATTCAGTCAGTGAAAACCATGTTTCAACTATTTGGAAAAGTCATTTACAATATGCCTGCATAAAGGTGGAACATCCACAGACTTTGTATATTATCGAACCATAACAATCTGATCACCATTACCTAAGATCCTTGAAAAGTATATACATACACAACTCTTGAAATAACATACTGACAACAAATTTATCTTAATTTCTCAACACAGGTTCAGGCCAAAAAATAGTAGTACTCCAACTGCCATTTTAAGCTTCGCAGATGAAAGCGCTTAACCTTGTGGACCTTGTGTGTTTCATCTTGTGTGGATTCATATAGCACAGCCGTGCTTATGTTTGTATAGTGAATTTGAATAAAGCTGTTGGACATATCCATTTGTTACTGTGCAGTTCCTTGAGTATCCAGCCTATCTCGTGGAGTTACTAGTGGATTTGCTTTTATTTTTTGTTCTTGATTTTAAGCTTGACCAACACAGTAAATCTTGAGAGAAACAAAGGTATCATGGTATCATCTGTCTTTCCTGACCTATCAAAGGAATTTGAGATGTAGTTTCTATAAATATTTAAAATGATTTTCACCTCAAATTGTATTTGTTCAAGAAACACATCTAATAACAAAGGATATAACTAGAATTAATAATAAACAATATATACCCCCGGATTCACAAATCCTCCATGTAAGACTAAATAAGTCCTAATCAGAGGCTGCAGTTGAACGGTATGACGTCAGCGTTCCATGAATATTCATGAGGGCACACTGACTCTACTCCAAGTCTATCACGGACTGTGCAGGAAAGCAGAGGGCATGTCCGACTGCCGAGCAGTCTAAAGGTCCATGCCCCTGCAAGTGTCTGAAATGCAAAATGTCAACACACAAGAGCGAGTCCGCTCAAATGTCCATGTACCCAACACCACACTCCTTGACATTGTAAACCCCCAGCACAGTTATAAAAAGTAAAACATTATTTTTTTTTTCTAATTCCCAATATAGCTGTCCTTATTTGCACATGTGTGCGCGGGTGTGCCCATTGCTTAACTGCAGTTAGCAATCTCGACATGGAAGAGCATAATAAGAAATGTTTATGCAAGTTACACCAAATAGCAATAGCGTAGTAGTAAAGCGTTCACGCAAAGAGGAGGCATTCACGGTTTGAGTCCCACCACTCCACTTCCTATTTTATTCTCAAAATTAGTATATGAAATAATTCCTGACATATATGATTAAACATTTACTAAAAAGCATTGAAATGGCCTATGCATCAGTGAACAAAATGTATATTTATAAAGGAACCTGACATATAATTGCCTGCAGTTAAGCCATGCTTTACCCAGCGCAATATAGTTGCCCGTAGTTAAGCAGCGCTTTACCCAGTGAAATATAGTTGCCCATAGTTAAGCAGCACTTTACCCAGTGCAATGTAGTTGCACATAGCTAAATAGCGCTTTACCCAGTACAATCGCTTTGTGCGGAGGTGCACGCCGCGCCAACCAGCGCACCGTCGGGCAACGTGGAGCAATGTAGAGCAAAGTTGCTTAAACACAGCCACACTCCCTAACCTGTCTGGACAGTAGTAAAATAAAAAGTAATGATAAGGTTCAAACCCAGGACACTGTGCACCATAAGCAAAGTACTGAACCACTAAGCCACGACAGCTTAAGATAGACCGCCACTGTTAACATATATATACTTATAAATGGTAGATTAACCATTGCTAAGCAGGTCTGCAGTCAGCCAAGAATTTTCAAAAAAGGCCAGTCACAAAAAAGTGTTGGAAATGCGGCATATTTAAGCCCCATAGGCGGGAATACTCGCCATAACTGATTGTAGCTCCCATCTGCTGTTAGAATGGCTGGTGCTGGAGAGGGTACACTCTTTAAAGTGCAACACTGGAGCGTCAAGGAGTCAAAATACATGGTTTGGCTCCTTGTCCACCGTCATGAGTCAAGACTCCTGCAGGGTCAGTTGCAAGGGATGGAGTACAAAGCAGAGGCTTGGAACCGGTTAGCTCATGACCTCACCAGTGTCACAGGCATTACTCGGACTGGTGAGCAGGTCCGTCACCACCATGCAGACCTGAAGAGATGGAAGCAGGACCTACTGAACCAATGGCTACAGGAGGCCTGTGGGATGCAAGATGCCCTACAACTGAGTAGGTAGCCAAGGAATGCAGTATGTATGACATCCTGATTTATTTTATATAATGGATAGGTATGTCTCAATATCCCTTAATTTACTTCACAGCTGCAGGTGTCTGTGCTGCGAATCAGCAAGCCTATGCAGATAGGCTGCTAAGGCTGCGCCACCAGGCAGGTTAGTAATTATTCCTGCATGTATTATTATATAAAATAGGTGAGAGAGCCTGAAAGAAAGTGTTGTAGCCCAATAATACAGCCATAAAATGCCCTGAATAATTCATCTGCATGTACTGTTATATAAAAAAAGTCAGAGAGTCAGAAAAAGAGTGTAGTAACCCATTAAGAAAGGTAAAATATGTCCAGAATAATATCTCTGCATGTACTGTCATATAAAATAAGTGAGCAAGCCTGAAAAAGAGTGTTCTAACTTATTAATAAAGGTATAATATGTCTTGAATATGTCTGCCATATAAACTGTAATATCAGATAAAGGAGAGAGCCTGTGGAAAAGTGTGTAATGTAATTAATAAAGGAATAAAACTTGCAGTGTGTCTGTGTCACTTACTTTGAAATGTTGTTGTACCCTTGCATTATACAAATAGTACTGTTTTAATAAGTGCTGGCAACCCACAGTTGGGAAGTCCCATCTAAAGTGGTTGATGGAAGTGCCAGTAGCTGTGAAGCGTATATACAGTCCTCAACAGTCAGTTACTGGCTGGCATGCATAAGTAAATCTGGCAGACGAGTAGCTCGTTAATTTGTTCCTCAGAAATGTGAGTGTGCTACATGAAATGCAGGGTTCTGTACAAATTGAACTGAAAATGTCATGTGAACACATCCAGATATGTAGATAAAGAAATATAAATAAAATCAATAAATATGTAGCAGTAACTTCTGCATCTTGAACAGTTAGTATGTCAGATATAGGTCAGGTATATAATGAACTAGCCAAACCCATTACACAACCTAATGCATGTTGGCAAGTGTAATAATACATGTAGGGGATATACACCTGCAGTCAATAGGAATGTAGTGTAGACTAAAAGTACTTATAAGATGTTAATTGAGGTTTCTTTCTACACCCTACTGTATGTGCATAAACCATGCAATTCCACACCTCAATGGGTATGTGTAATCTCAAAACATTTGTTGGGACATATGTCCTATTGTTCTATAAATATCTGCATTCATTTTGATGCATGTGCCTTGTTCAAACACCACAATCATGGTGGCCTGTTGCTACCAATCATCCCTGCATGCTGTTGGAATGTCCACTGTAGTTCAATATATGCATGTGTTATGCTTGCTGTTCAACTGTTGGAACCTTGGTGTGTTGGGTCAATGGGAATATTACTGCATGCTGTTACAACTAATTTGGAATGCTGTTATTTATGTTGTAATTAAACACACCTAATCACAGAACGTATGGGAAGGCCGGTCCCAGCGGCCCCAACTGTCTCTCCTCAGCTGGCGAGTGCACCTGGCACCAGCAGGTCCGGTGCCCAGCCCGGGCTCCCCTCCTCCATTGGTCCTGTGCCACCTTTGTGTGGAAGCGCTGCAGGGGATGGGGCTCATCCCCCCTGTGCAAGCATGGATAGAGAAGAGCCACCTGTCACCCTTCGAAGGGTCCGGGTTGTGGTGCGTAGGGAGATCCAGCGTTCAGTTGCTGATCCGCTACGCCAGCTCGAGGCGAGAGTGGCGTGTCTCACGGGTGAGCCTGCCTGTCCTAAGCAGCCCCCAGCACAGCCACCCTTGGGGCTGTGAAGGTGCAGTGGTGACTGCCATGGGTGGGGATCTCAATTCCACTATTACCATCTGTGGGCTCATGGGCTTGTGATTTCCAAACATTTGTCCCCGTCAATTGTGTTCACCCACCCCATGTGTCATACACCACCCCTGTATGCATCTTGTTTGACTTGTCTGTTTACCTCTCCAACCTACCTCCCCAAATATACCTACTTCCTCTACCTCACTTTCCACTCTCACCTGAAAAAAAAAAAAAGGTCAATCTGTACTCACAAAAAAATTATGCCCCATACATAGCTGCCCATTTCGCACACATGTCCACTTGACATGTAAACTGATAATTATAACTGGCAGTACAGCATATTTTGTTGTCCTCACCCCTCTCCCAGTGGTGGAAGGTTTCAAATTTCACTCCAAATTTATTGTATATGCACAGCTGTTGCTGGTAAAGAAATGGGCAGCTATGGACCTTCCCTACATCCGTCCTGCACATCCCGAGCTTGTTTTCCTACAGTCTTTCCCTCTTTATGCCCCCTTTTTCACCACTTTCCTATCTCCCCGTTTTCTTTTCTTTCAAAGAAATTAGTGCAGGGGTTAGCGGGAGTAAGCACTTTTAAGCAGTAGTAAGCTGGTTTAAGTGAGTGTGCGCATGTGTGCGCTTAGCTAAGCATTGCTAAGCGTCACGCAAACTCGCGGAAACCCACTTACAACTGCTTAAAAGTGCCTTAGTCACTCTATGTCAGGGCCCTTGTTCTGCTCAGCAGCAAAATAAAACACCTCTGTCAGTCTCAAACCCTACTGTCTTTCCCTCTTTATGCCCCCTTTTTCACCACTTTCCTATCTCCCCGTTTTCTTTTCTTTCAAAGAAATTAGTGCAGGGGTTAGCGGGAGTAAGCACTTTTAAGCAGTAGTAAGCTGGTTTAAGTGAGTGTGCGCATGTGTGCGCTTAGCTAAGCATTCTAAGCGTCACGCAAACTCGCGGAAACCCACTTACAACTGCTTAAAAGTGCCTTAGTCACTCTATGTCAGGGCCCTTGTTCTGCTCAGCAGCAAAATAAAACACCTCTGTCAGTCTCAAACCCCTGACCTTGGGCACACTAGACTACATGAAATACCACTAAGCCACAGCACACACACAACAGTTTGGCACTGAAATAAATATATCATGCATTACAATGAGGGAATGTAAAGAGAAAATAGGAATGCCATAACACAAATCTTGTTTTGTGGGTCTTTACCAGCAGTTGTTGTGGAATTGCATGACATGACTGTGAAAAGAGAACCAGACATTCTAGCAGGGAATAATGTTACAGTAGCACCTTACAAACCCCACACAGTATCAGACCAGGGTAAACACTGGCATAGTTGAATAGGGCAGAGGCCAGACTTCCCAACTGTGACTGCTTTACAGAGATGTCCCTGATTCGTAAACAAATGTTAGCTGTGCCCCTAAAGTACTAACATTAGACAGAAAAGTGGGGAATCACACTTAATGAATAATGTCAATAAGTGAGAGCAGACACTGCTTGCACGTCAGAAAAGGTGTAGTAATACATATGCTCTGATTCCCTCAAAGTCTCAACTGAAATATGTCTGTAGTATATTACATGTGCATCTCACTTATATGTACCGTTCCCTGAGGCTGTTCAAATATATACCTGAGAGTATCTGAGGCCTGGCAGAGGCAGAAACACACAGGCATATCAGCATTTCTGCTGTTACACACTCTGCAAATAGCTTTGGAAGGAGTTCCACAAGCATGCCCTTATGTAGGAGTACAACACAGAAATATCACAGGATGTAGCCATGTACTGCTAGCAACCAACTGTGACAATGCCATTGTTGCAGTGCTGAAAAGACTGGTGTAGTTCACAGAAAAAGAATAATAGGCTAACCTCTAGCTACCATCTAGATATGTCCACAGGTGGGAGCTACACAGACAGACTACTTGCCTTGATTGACTAACAGGTGCACAGCAACCCTGTATGTTCAGCAAGATAAACATCACACAATAATAAATAATGCTCTCTACAGCTCTACACCCCTACCCAAAAGTACTATATACCTGTGTATTCAGGCAAAACCAAGGGTGTAGGTAGGCATACTCAGTACTGAATATGTCCAGTTGCCTTGAGTAGCCTGTGCTAATGTCAACACAAACAAACCACAAACTGTTCAGAAGTGAGTAACTTAATAATTACAGTATAGCAGTTCACAAACAGTGCATGTGCCAGTGGAATACATTGCAATAACTACTTTTGTATGGCAGTTAATTGTCTAATTCAAAAAGAAAGTACATGCTCCCATGTATCCTGTGTTAGCATTTGGAGGGGTGAGTACAAGTCTATACTGAGAAGTGTGTACTGGAAGCAGCAGCATTCAGGTTTGAGTACAACATGCATATCACTGGCTACAACCCTAGCTTCAGATATGAGACATATACCAACCTTCTGACTGACACAATGGTGTCCAGAGCAAACAAGCATGGGCATCCACCTTGGAAAGCTGAAAGAGCTATGCCTACCTAACCTAGCATTTTATAGCAGTGGGCTGCAATCACAGTGAGTATAGCAATTACCACATAGCAGGCTGCATGCAATTACTAAATGGTGAGCACCAATTGGTGCAGAGGCTGTCACATGCACAAGTGCAGATACCTAGAAAAGCAGGCTGTACCTGCTTTCCACACATGCAATAATATCATTGCAGGAACAGAGAGAGAGAGAGACAGAGACACAGACAGAGACAAAAGAGACAGAAACAGAAACAGACAGAGAAAACCCAAAAAACAAAAAAACAAAACAAAAAAAAAAAAAACAGTAACAACAGACGGAGCAGAGAAATACAAAGGTAAGGTACGTAACACATATGTATTTGTCGGCATGTAGTAGATGTTCTTGAAGAGTACGCTACATACTGTGAATCATCCATATGTGGCAGCAGTACGTATCTATATGTATCTGCACATGTGCATAGGGCAAGGGACATACTGCAACTGTTAGTGAAGGGTGGACAAATATTTGTCATTGAAGGTTGTTATGTGCATATATCTATGTAGGTTGTAGTGTGTGGCATAGAAAACAGCATGCAGTGCTGGTATATGTCATGTGGTGGCTAAACGCTGTGGGAATGATTTGTCAGATCTGCTGTGTTACAGCCAGTGAGGCCTGCTAAATCTACATTGGCTGATTACACCAAAATGCATTCTGCAGAACACTGTGCAATATTATTACATAACTGTATATCTCACAACTGTCGCATAATTGATATCCCCACCATGAAAGGTGGACTGTGTATGTGCCTATATGTACATCTATATGTACAGCAATGGATGTTTAGATGTATGTGTGTATATATATATATATATATATATATATATATATAGAGAGAGAGAGAGAGAGAGATAGACACGGGGTCATACGTACTGCAACAGGTGCGTGGTGACCAAGTCATGGACTGAAGACCAGTGTCAATACTGCAGTGCCATACCTCCTTTCCAAAACACTGTACCCATTAACTACCACATAGGTGGAAATCTAGCTAACACTGAAGGTGTGATGAGGGAACATGGGACACAGGTGGACAGTCGCTTCCCCTTTAATAATCACAGTGCCACACTAGTCTTGTAATCTGTCTATGTGGTATGTGTCATCACAAAAGGTGTGTCATCTAGGGAAATATAGGTCAGTGTTCCCCTCTACTCATCACAATGCCCCGTGTGGTATGTACCTCACATGATAACTACAGCAAGTGGAAAGGCCACAGACATACCTCACAAAGAGTAATACTGGCCTCAAACAGATGCCCTATGCAGACTGACTCACAAAACCACAGCTAGACTGTGTTCCATACCGCCCGCACACTGGTGACCTCTGCCGGACATACAGTGGTATGTCACACCCATAGCTGTTGGACAACCACCATGTCAACATATCACAATCCCTCCAGGCTACACGCTCTAGGACCCTAAACCTCATCAGCTCACTAAACAGCATGTGCTGGAAGGATAGGTTCCTATCTCAGAGATATGCCATACTCTGGAATAAACCACCTATCAATAGCAAACAAGGCTCCTCATTAACAGTTGTCATAAATACCCCTGATGATTGTTTAGGAGATAGATAATACACCCCAGGAATCACCTCTGTGGTTCTGGTTGACAGGGGCAAGTGAAATAAAATTACATGTGTGTCAAAGGCCAGGGTAGCATATGGCTAGGCTGCTCTAGGCCCTAGGGCCAATAGTGTATTACCTACCTATGACACGATGCACACACACACACATGTGCTCAGTGCAATACGTGTTATGTGAGGTTGAATGAGTGTGATGGTGAATGTGTGCAAGGTCTGTAAATATGTGATAGCTTAGTGTGAATTTGTTTCTGTCATGGCAGTTTGTGTCCAAGCTGTGAGGCCAGCAAAAGATGTGTATGTTATTGCGAGGAACACATAGTAGTATAGCATACGTTGTGAAGTAGTTCCTTGTTGACGACTGTGGTGTCCCATTGTAGGCTAAAGCAATACATGTATGCTTAGTGAGTGGTACTGCTGGTGAATCCAACTCCCATATGAACTGTAGTACTACCTGAAGCTGTAGGCCTAAACAGCACAGTATGGTGCATGTTCACATTGCTTGGAAACACTGTCTTGTGTGTTTTCTGTAGTCTGCACAGACTACATACCTCAGGCATAAGGTTTTGTAAGTAGTGGCACACAGTACTGTATGGTACACAGGTAAAGCTCATCTGGGTTGGCATACATTTGTGTGTTGTATGTATGTCTGATGTGTGTGTAATTATGCCTGTACCATGCCCGCAATCATGTGTGTGTTACAGGGTATACGTGTGCATCTAGCAACATGTATACTCTGTTACAGCAGTATGCCACCTATATTAACAACTGTGCACATATGTTAGGCAGGGGTATGGCATCAACGACTAGGGTGGTTTACTGGTAATACTGTAACTGTACTTTACATTCATTGCAATGGATGACATCTTTCTTCATGCATTAGCTTGATATATACCCCAGCAGCAAGGTTGTGCATTGTGTCACAAACAGTGTGCCTGGTACTGGTGTATAGTGGTTTGATGTATAGAGTGTGCCAGGCACTGTCAGTCAGTTGTGGCCTGAGCACCAATATGTGGTATTGAATGTGTGTATCCTCTGACAGACAAATGGATGCTATATATGGCAGTTAAGTGATATCTGTAGTTAAGGGTGTAAAGTGTGCCACATGACTCACTCATACATATTGTTCATTTCTCTTTCTGGGCGATGGCTGACCAATGTAATCCCTGTTACACAGCAGTAGAGGGACAGGAAATTCACAACAGCCTGGTGCAGCACTACTCCCTGCTGTTTTCCAGAAGCAGCCAGCACCAGCATGGGCAGACTGCACTGTGGCAAGATCTTGTTCATCGGGTAAATGACATAGGCATGCATAACCAGACATATGAACATGTACGCCATCACTGCAGTGATTTAATTAGACATGTCCGGCAGCATGCATCTGATATCCATAGACAACAGCTTGCCACAGGTGGTGGGGTGGCCATTCATCCCCCCCTCACCAGAGTGGAGGAGCTGCTCCTAAGTGTGGTGGCTCCTGGCCAATAACAGCAACTGCAACAGACATGTGTCATCATGGAGGCAGGAGCCACCCAGCATGTTAATATGGAACGTGCATTTAACATGCCCTATCTGTAGACTAATGTTACCTGTATTGTTAGATTATGCATATGTGAGATGTGTACTATGTGTTTAGCAGTTGTGCTGCCTAGTGTTGTGCAATACTGATATTTGGAATATTATCTGTACACCTGTGACTGTCAACTGTTGTTCTACTTAGGTTTAGCAAACCCACAGTAGCAATGCCCCAGTTGTGGCCACTGACAAACTGTCTCATATTCTTGTTGGTCCCTCTGGTGTGACAGCAGGGCAGACGATCCATGCTGGTGAGTGTGTTATAACTTTAATATTGGTAATGAAATGTGCATGTCATATGTGAGGTGTAGGCCATGTACATGTAACACACATACGCATAATGAATGCTGCGCATGTTTGCTGTGAGATGTTGCACGTCTCAGTAATGTCAGTAGCTGCCTCAATCACATGCAATACACAGAGCATCAGACACACTTGTTGCAACACAGTACTGCACATTGGATAGGCATAGTTGATACACATGTACACAACATAACACGTTTGTCATATGCAGTACACCTCAACATGCTACACATGGCGTAACCACACACCCGCTGTAAGGTCACACTTCAGTATCCCACATGTCATCCACACAGCACACATGATATACCTGACTGGTAGAGGCCTATCATGGGGCTGTGCCACACTCTTCAACACATAACACAGTCATGTTAGGCAATGCTCCCGATTGGGCACCTCACACACCCATGTAAAAAGTGGCTGTGCAATTGTGAACGTAGCCACGGCACTGCAGTTCAGGTACAGCATGCTAGGCGGTGGTCTGTCACACATTAGTAGCCTTGAGTGACCACATGATGCATGATGATGATGGCTCATGGTACTACACCCCATCCAGTTACAGTGGCCACAGTACTACACATAGCAGTCATTGCTTTGCACCTCGATGTTGTGTGTGTGCAAACTTATGCACCAATACACAATATGCATAGCATGTTGTGTGTGTGCAAACATATGCAACTATACACAATATGCATAGCAGTCGCCATCTGTACAAAGTGACACATATATGTCCTGGAATGCTATTGGGTGTATAGGTCACATGACACACATTGGGTATGTGTGATGTTTAATGTTGCAGTCGTGTAGCATGCCATGTCATGGCTGGCACTGACATATCTGCAATATGTCCCACACTCACCATAACCACTATACAATGGCCATGTCAAGCATTGGTATTCCATCACGTATACATGCACCACTCATCCCGTATGTGTACATAGTATGCATGTGCTACACCTGTGCCCACAATTATCTGCTACAGACACGGACACTGTAATCAAACATGGAAATCTATGTGACACACAGATAACACATGCAGCCATGGTATGTATACCTTTGAGTGATGGTGCACAGGATATTGCAGAGCTTATAATACTTGCACAGCAATGTTGTGTCCTTGTACACATTGTGTTCCAGGGTGTAGCCAATCATTGAACAACTACACAAATGCATCAACGCCATGTATACTGTTATGAACTAGGGCTGTCTACACTCGCACTGCATGGTCTTGAGCAACACATATTCTGCATGCTCATACGTGTGAGGTGCCTGTTTGCCTTGTGATACTGTCACCCACCTTCAACCACTATTGAGTATGTTTTGGATTGTTGGTGTGTGTGTGTGTGTGTGTATCTGCTGTAGTAAGGAGTGTATTTGTGTGCATGTGTTCATGTGTGCATGTGTGCATGTGTGCATGTGTGCATGTGTTCATGTGTGCATGTGTGCATGTGTTCATATGTTCATGTGTGCATGTGCTCATGTGTGCATGTGTGCATGTGTGATAACATCATGTACAGATTGTAAAGTGTGTTATCTGTCTTCCTCTCACAGGTGCTGAGGTTGGGTTGGCTGAATGCAGCAGGGAACCTGAAGTCACTGCCACAAATAGTGGAGATGATGATACATTTATTCTAGCACAGGCAGGTTTGACAGGGTCTGTTGTTGGTCTGCCAATCAACAGTACACAGCTTTCCACCCCATCTATGTGCACACTCATACTGCCAATACATCCCTCATCACCAATGGCCTTAGCCGAGGGACAGCATACAGTTGGCATTGACCAGGATAGTGTGGTATCCATGGCACATGCATCCCCTCAAAGCAGCCATACCCAGATTCCTGGAATGGTCCCACATAGGTGGATGTCCAGGAGTTCTCATGGGAGCACTGCTGGTCGTAATGCCCCTGGCAGACATGCCCCCACAGGTCTTAAAACCTCAGGTATGCTCTGGGCTGTAATGCAGGCACAGGCACATATGGAACGGTACACCAGACAGGGACTAAGGGCACAGAGGGCCCATAACACCGCTATCAATGACAGTATCCATGACCTTGCCGGTGCCATCTGTAATTACACCAAGGTCATTAATAGACATTGGTGGGAGACATTAGATGCCCTCCACAATGTGTTTTCCATGAGCCAGGACCATGTGGGATGGTTGAGATGTTGACACGGACGTATGCCAGCAACATCAATGGCTGGCAGTCATCGCGGATAACCCACAGATCACAGCCGCTCCCGTAGTGGCAGTACCAGCCCCTGCAATGCTGGGGCTGGCCTGTCGATTGACCATCCTAGTAGACCATGTGAACGTGTCTCTAGCCAGTCCCAGCAGTGTCATGGGTCCAGTCAACTTACCTCTGCCTCTGATGATAGTACCCAGTCAGGCTTGGTACCTGATACTGTCTGTAGCACCCCTGCCAGGCACAGGTACCGTGTCCGTGCCCAGAGACAATGATCTGTACAGCCTGGCAGTTACAGTCTGTGGCTGTCCCACAACCTCCCATATATGCAGCCACATGGTGGAGCTGTGTGCATGCAGACCCACGCACATAAACACCTAGGGCTCACACATACACACACACATTACATCAACATTGGCCTATGCTTTACTGTTGTCCCTCATACACACACACACACACACACACACACACACACACACACACACACACACACACACACACACACACACACACACATGTCGATTGGATGGGTCAATGTTGGGCTCTGGAAAGCCAACAAAACACCCTGTGCATACGATGAAACCTGTGCCACCTCCTGTCATCTGTAACATTGATGCAGGAACAGGCTAACATGCTGCTGATGCACAGGGTGACATTATAGCAGTGTAGCAATGTTAGCATGTTGTCAACAGGAAAGTGTAATGATATCCTTGTAGGTATACCTGAGCAGGCATGATGCATCAAAGCTATGATTGTCAATGTAGTATTGTTTACACTAGTGTTAGGTCTGAGTATGTATAGTCCACCCATGTGCCACTTGGCTGAAGTGTATAGTGTTGCCAGCATGTATTAGTGAGTGGACAATATGTTTTTGATGTCTGCAGTACAAATTAGCAGGTGTACATCTGTGGACATGGTGGGGGTGCACTGTCTGAATGTATGTGCATAGTGGACACATGGGACGTGAGACATACCCTGTATTACACAGTGTTATCATCTCATAGTATCTCTCGGTGGCCAGTATGCATTCTACTACTGATATGTTCTAACATGGGTACACATGTGTGTATGACATGGTTTGACACTATGCTATGGGTGATTCTGTTACTATCTGTAAATGTTTTGCATTCTGGTAGTATACGCAACCACAACAGCCTAACTATAACCAATCATTAGATGATGTCCTGATAACTGACACACAGATGTAGGGAACTCAGTAACAGTTGGATCCTTCCAGTACTATGCCATAACAGTAACCAGTGGTATTGACCACCACCCGTTCCTGGGACCACACCTGTTTGGCATATAGCCCTCTTAGGTGCATGCAAACACACTAGGGATATGTCCATCCACATCTGGAAATGCATGCATTGGCCTACAATGCATTCTCTGGATGGGACACATATCCTACACAAGGGTATCATACAGACAGATACCTGTTGTCCAACACATGCTGTATAGCTCTAAGCCATCTATAGCATAGTCATCCACATTTACTATACATAGTATCCGGACAGTACCACATAGGTGGTAGCCCCCAACATGTATGTCGGGTACCAATGTCTACATGCAGTCAAGTGTTATGTCATCTGTCCTTTGGTATCCACATATCCAAATGTATTGTGAAGTCCCTCGGTGTATCACATAAGAAATTAGGGGCCTGTATGCATATCCAGAAGGCTGTTGTACACCTATAATGACTGTCCATTATTGTCAGACTTTGTTGTGTATGAAAATGTCTGACATATACCCCAGGCATGTACCCTCACTCACACTAGTCTATAGAAACTGTCATGGGTGTGTGTGACACAGATGACCTTGGCCACAGATCACTACAGTGGCCGGCCTTGTCACATACATAAATATGTGACCTATGATCTGAGAAGTAGTGGCACAATCTGTCAAAGGTAACAAATGTATTCATGTAGTATGCAGGCTTCACACCTATGTTCTAATTGAGGTCACATGTCCGTATATTTATTTGCCACACAGCTACCTGATATGTGCAATGCACATACTGTTTTAATCCTGATATGTCATACCGTAGTAAAAGCAAAACCCACACCTCATTGACCAACAGTGTCACACACACACACTCAACAATTGCAGGATTCAAACCCCTACCTAACAATGTTATGACACTAAAGACATATGCATTAACACGACGTGCAATATGCTTTACTGGGGGTTGCATTTCCACAGCTATATTTGTAGGATGCTGACATCATCAGACTTGCCAAAGGGGAATATACCTCTTTTAAGGTGTTTCCCTAGTCTCCAAAAAGGGCATTCCTCTCAAAGGAAATCACACAGACACACACACACCACCCCCCACAAACACACTCAGCAACTGCTGGATGCAAATCCCTACCTAACTATGTTATGACACTAGAGACATATGTATTAACACGACATGTCATATGCTTTACTGGGGTTTTAATTTCCACTGCTATATTTGTAGGATGCTGACATCATCAGACTTGCCAAAGAGGAATAAACCTCTTTTAAGGTGTTTCCCTAGTCTCCAAAAGGGCATTATTTTCAAAGGAAGTCACATAGACACATACAACACCCCCCACACTCAGCAATTGCAGGATTCAAAGCCCTACCTAACTATGTCATGACACTACAGACATACACATTAACATGACGTGCTATATGCTTTTTTGGGATTTTTATTTCCACTGCTATATTTGTAGGATGCTGACATCAGCAGACTTGCCAAAGAGGAATAAACCTCTTTTAAGGTGTTTCCCTAGTCTCCAAAAAGGGAATTCCTCTCAAAGGAAGTCACACAGACACATACACTCAACAACTGCAGGATTCAAACCTCTATTTAACTATGTTATGACACTAGAGACATACGCGTTAACACGACACACTATATGCTTTACTGGGATTTTTATTTCCACTGCTATATTTGTAGGATGCTAACATCATCAGACTTGCCAAAGAGGAATAAACCTCTTTTACGGTGTTTCCCTAGTCTCCAAAAAGGGCATTCTTCCCAAAGGAAGTCACGCAGACACATGCATCCCTCCACACACACTCAGCAGGATTCAAACCCCTACCAAATTATGTTATGACACTAGAGACATACGCATTGATACAACACACTATATACTTGACTGGGATTTTTATTTTCACTGCTATATTTGTAGGATGCTGACATCAGGCTAGACATGGTAATGTGTGTGCACTTTGTTTTATGCAATCCCCAGACTGCACATTGGGGGACAGCAGGTGTTAACAGCTTGAACAGGACTCCACAATTCTAAGCTTGTGTGATCTATCTGTGGACCAGTTGCCAATCCATAATATGACAATGCATATTTATGCACAGAGTGTTGATTTTATTGATACAACATGTGTTTGGGATATTGGAAAAGGGCTATTCAAGGTCTCTGTTGGATGTGTGTAGCTCATTTCTGTGATGTATGTCCTGGGTGGCTGCCTTGCAAACAGTTGAGCGGTTTGGGAACCATGATCTGCCCATGAACAGACCATAGTTGTTAGGGTTGTGTATTTGTTGGCTTCCGATAGCTCTGTTTATGACTTCAATCATGATGGACCACATGGCCTTGCAGAGCAGATGTCATAGGCATATAAGACTATAGTTCCCATGGTCTGTTGTGCACCAACACTTGTGGAGTGTGCCACATGTTGCTGTAATCCATTCAACAGTTTCATATCCTGTAGAGAGGATAAGGCTCAACAGACTGTTCAGGTGAAGGGTCTGTTTGTTCTGCAGTTCACTTATGACACATATAGGGAAACAATGTAATCCAATCGATGCCATGGTTTCAGCTTTGGAAGGAGCTGTTTACCTATTCTACATGTGATATCTCCTGGTATGATGATAGGGCCCTTTGTCAGTTGGAGGTGGCTATGTATGTATGGGCTTGTGTAACAGGATGTTGGCATTGTCAATCATTTACAGTTGGCCCTAACTCAGGACATATATGAGTGTACATTGCTATTTATGACTTAGCTGAAGGAAGTGTCATTGTTCTGTCTGGACTCCTTCACAGATAATCTTACAAAACACCAACAAACATAGGCACTAAACCCAAGTTATACTCTTTTACACACTTAGCACTCTACTGATCCTTTTTGATTAGTCAAAAGAGTATTTCATCATAATATCTTGACATGAACTAAGGTCGGTTTTGTGTGTACTCTCCAGTCCAGCTGGTGATTATGGGGATTTTGAGGCAATGTTACAACTACCTTATGTACACAGACAACCCTCTCCTCCTCCCAACAAACTCAGATATTTGTGAGAGATGCAACTATATAGACAAACTGGAGGCTGAGTTCTCTAGACTCATGACTGGCACAGTCTATCAGGAGGAGAAGGTAACCACACACACCACGACTCCAGTGTCACATAGACCTATAACAACAGCAGACCAAACACATAAACACACAAAAACATACTCGGATGCTCTAAATAAAACTCTGCCTAACCAGCAGAGACCCCCAAAGCAGACACCCAAACAACGGCTTCCCCACAACTATACCCACATGACACAAAGTACACAATGTCAGTGTGCCACACAGTCACTGCCCTTAAGGCTAAACAACACACCTAATACACCTGTGATAGGTGACTCTATTGTCAGACACACTGACGTCCCACTCACCAAGCTGAACAAGGAGAAGGTCACTGTAAGCTGTCTGTCGTGTGCCAGAATCCAACACATAACACATGCACTTAGGTCACTCCAAAGCAAGTACAGATATGACTCAGTCATTGTCCATGCTGGTGTGAATGTCCTGAGACATTCCTCCCTTGACTACATGAAAAGAGACATAGAGGAGCTCTATGATCATGTAGCCCAGGCCAGTATGACCCTGCCCTTGTGAAGCATCTTACCCTCACCAAGAATGATGCCACAGTAAAAAGACAACATGATCAATTTTAACAGTTGGCTAATGTATTTGCGTCATTCACAGGGGATCCAGTGTCTGTCGGCCTGGGATGACATGCTCATCATGCCACGTTGCTTCACTAAGGACGGCTTGCACCTGTCACCCCTGGGCTTTTGAATACTGGCTAAGGCACTTGCCACCCCCATAGTGCCTTTTTAGGAAAGGCTCAAAAGACAAACCCACCTCCATAGACAATACAAGGTAAAATAAACTAAGGGTAATGCTGCTCAATGCCAGAAGTCTACACCTCTAAATGCATGCAGTCAAGGCTCTCTTCAGTATGGAGAATATCAATATCTGTGCAGTAACAGAAACCTGGTTCAAGGCTCCCGAAAGCACCCCAGCACTACCAGGTTACACTTCACATCATGCTTTTCGACCACAATAACCGGGCCACACCACAAAAGGAGGGGGGAGTATCCATATACATCAAAGATACACAAACCTCCAGGTTAGTAGCACTGCAAAAAGCATCAGAGACCATCCATGTGTAACTAACAGTGGGCTAAACTGCCTTTCAGCTTGTAGCCTGCTCCAGACCACCCTTCCAAACTCAAGGACCCCACTCAGCTTTCCTGAGAACACTGGAGAATATGTAGGTCTCTCCAAACACCATTATATTGGGTGACTTCAACAAGTCAAACATTGACTGGGAATACTACTCAAGCCCCAACACCCTCACCCAATGGTTCCTCGAATATATAAACTCAAATGCTATGGAACAACTGGTCACCACCCCCACAAGTTGGGTATACATATTGGACCTGATCATCACCAACATGGGGACTCTATGATCCACACCAGAGGTATACCCCTGATTGGTAAGGTCAGACCATACATTTATCTCACTGGACATCCATATCCCATCCCCACCCCCAGCCAAGGTAATCTCAGTGAGGATCTTCTCAAAAGCAAATGTAACACTTCTCAAAACCAAGGTGGTTTCCTTCAAAGCCCCCGGGCCAGTGGGAACTATGACTCATACCACAGTATCCTTTAGAAACCCATTGTATGGACACCTACAGGAAAGCATGGATCAAGCTATCCCACATGAATCCAAGATTCACTCTTCAAAAGGAAGGTGACCTGTCTGGTGGACCCCGGCCATAAATAAGCTATGCAACAAAAGGAGGAGGGTACTGCATGATAGAGCAGTATCCCACAAAGGGGAGGCATCTCTGATCAGTATTAGCAAGAAGCTACAATCACTCATAAAATCATCTAAGTCCAGCTTTGACAGTAAGATTGCACAAGACACTAAAGGCAATCACAAGGCCTTCTTTAGTTATGTCAAGAACCTGGGTGGCAACTCCCAGATATGCTCTGAGTTAGTGCATAATGACAGCAAAATACACTGAACCCACAGACATTGCCAACATCCTGGCAGACAGCATCAGTGCATATTTCTCTCCCCCTATCTCCCAAAAGTACAAATGTCCATCCCAACAGAGTGTAGCCTCCCTGACATCACAGATGAACATCTGAGAGCTGCCCTCTCCAAAGCAATAACACAGCACAAATGGGACCAGGCGGTGTCCCAGGCTGTGTCTTACATGAGCTTCATGAAGAACATAACCCTCACATAACGTCACTGTTCAATATCAGACTTACTACAGGATATGTACCCAAGGAATGGCATACAGCAACAGTGGTCCCGCTCCACAAAGGTGGTGCCACAAGGGACGCTGGACACTATCACCCTATAAGCCTGACTAACCTGGTCTGCAAAGCAATGGAGCATATCATCATGGAACTCATAAACAAACATCGGCAACCTCCAGACATTGGCTCCTACCCAATTCACCTTTGTTAAGGGCAGATCTTGCCTCTTGCACCTGGTCGACTTCTTTGAATCAGTTACCAGGGCCATATACATAGGGAAGGTAGTCCACACAGCCTACCTGAATCTCCCAAAAGCCTTTGACACAATACCCCACTCAAGCATCTTAAATACACTCACCAGCTTAGATATCAACACATATGTCACAAGATGGATTGCAAACTGGATCAGGGATAGCACCCACATGGTCGGAATTGCAGGTGCCATGGCAGACTCTACACCAGTTATGTGTGATGTCCCACAAGGCTAAGTTCTGGGACCTCTCTTGTTCAGTATATATTTCTCTGAGGTACAGGCTAACACGGGAGGACTATGACTGACCAAGTTCAGGGATAACTGCAAACTGGGTGCCATAATTGACTCTTCAGCTGACACAAGCATCCTCCTAAAGGCTCTCACAGAGATGGATGACTGGTGCCAGAGCCATAGCCTAAAGCTAAATGCCATAAAATGCATAGTCATCCCCTTTGGGAATAACAACATACACACAGATTACCACATAGGTGTTAATCCATTACTTACAGATGGTGTACTTAGGGATTTGGGGACCAAAGTAGATAGTAATCTCTCCTTTGCTATTCACATTGCCAAAGTGATTAGGTAGACCTTGTATATAGCCCACCTTATCCCAAACGGTTTCACATCTAAATCAAGAGAGGTCATTGTGCACCTCTACTCATGAGGCCCATACTTGAGTACAATGCCCCATTTGGGATGTACCTTACCCGACACCTGCAGCAACTGTAATGACCACAAAGGTACCTCATCGAGTGGAACAGGAGACTCATACAGATGCCCTACACAGTTCAGCTACAGAAACTCCAGCTGTACTCAGTTGCTTACCGCCTACCCAGATGCGATCTGTGCCTGCCGTATACAGCCATGTCCAACCCAGACTTATTGGTCATGCTCCATCTCTGCATATCAGAATCCCTTACAGCTACATGCTCCAGGGACTTCAACCTCAGCACAGAATTAATAAGACATGCTGGAGGGACAGATTCATATCCCAGAAGCTCCCCTCACTCTGGAACGAAATCCCAGTCCAAGTTAGGCAGACCCCTCACTGACCCTCTTCAAGGGAAATCTTGACGAGTGGATGGGTGATCATACGTTTACCCCTGGGATCTCTTCTGGGTCCCTGCTAGACAGAGGCACAATACACTAACCATACAATGGCTATCTTGTGTGACCTACTATTCAAAGGCACAGTATACTATTCTACAGGGTGGTGAATGCCAAACACACTCTGGCTAGGCTTATGAATGCCCTAGGGCTGATACCTAGTATCAACTTATGAACCTATGTACCTATGATAATGTTTGGAGTGCAATTGTTTATTGATGATACTGACTGCCGGTTTGTTATCTTCTTTGCTTTCCCACTTTCTATGTACAACCTATGTATCTGTAGTATATATTTGATTATGACAGGGTTCCAAGATGTTATATATGTCTGTGTGTCTTATAACTGTGTGCTCAAGGCAGGATTGGTGGCTAGTGAGAGGTTACTGGATTAACACATGAACTGCCAGATATGTCTGGCCCACTACTGCACTCAGACATGGCCTAAGTGTGTGAACATGCCCACTTTGCCCTTGCAGTGTTTTGTTGCTTGACATTTGTCTCATTTATTCAAGTGTGTGAGCTTGCCCAGTGTGACCTTTCAGTATGTTGCTGTCTGGAGTCCACTACATTTGTTACCATGTGTGGACAAGCCCAATATTAACATGTATACTATGTGTGTTGGAAATCAAGTTATATTTATACTGCAGGGCTCACCTTTGTGTCATAACTCGACGTGAATTATGCTGTGCCTGCAGGGTTTCCATGAGACACTTTGCATAGACTTAACATGTCTTCATACAGGCTGACCAGTGAAATTCTGTCGTGGTTTAGGGGTTCAGTACTGTGACTATAGTGCACAGTATACTGGCTTCAAGGCCAGTTACTGCTTTAAATTTTCATACTGGGCAGACCAGACTGCTTAAGGTCCAGTAAAGCATATATGTGCATGTTTACCTGCTTTTGCTCAACTATGCCTAATGTTGTGCCAGTTAGTGTGTACCATTATGTTTACATATATTAAGTAGTGGTAAAGCTGTTTAACACTGCTTTATATTGCTTAACACAAGGCAATCATGCCTCAGGTGGTGCTGCAAGGCTGCCTATGTCGGATGCACATAGCACACTCCCTATACATGTTTGAAAACAGGTAGTGTCAAGTTAAGCATCCCTTTTACTATATGTGCAGGTCAAGGAGAGGTATCATTTCCAGGGTTCCTACTGAGCCAGTGTATGTGCTATGCATTGCCTCTTTGCCAAGGCCAAAGCATACTGGGCACGCCTCCTTCTGCCTACTGGGGCAGGCTCTGGTTGTTCCTCCTCTGAGTCACGCTCTGCCTGTGATGGCCTTGGCAATGGTGGGGGGCAGTTTGGCCCAGCCCTATGCTGATCCTGCTGAAGCTGTTTTTGCAAGATTATATTATGTAGCATAGCACATACCATGACAATTTGGGTACATGTACCAGACTGCTTCAGGTCCAGTAAAGCATATATGTGCATGTTTACCTGCTTTTGCTCAACTATGCCCAACATTGTGCCAGTTAGTGTGCACCATTATGTTTACATATACTAAGTAGTGGCAAAGCTGTTTACCACTGCTTTATATTGCTTAACACAAGGCAATCATTCCTCAGGTGGTGTTGCAGGGCTGCCTATGTTGGATGCACATAGTACACTCCCTATACATGTTTGAAAACAGGTAGTGTCAGGTTAGGCATCCCTTTTACTATATGTGCGGGTCAGGGAGAGGTATCATTTACAGGGTTCCTACTGAGCCAGTGTAGGTACTATGCATTGCCACTTTGCCAAGGCCAAAGCATACTGGGCATGCCTCCTTCTGCCTACTGAGGCAGGCTCAGGTTGTTCCTCCTCTGAGTCACGCTCTGCCTGTGATGGCCTTGACAATGGTGGGGGGCTGTTTGGCCCAGGCCTATGCTGGTCCTGCTGCAGCTGTTTTGGCAGGATCATATTATGCAGCATAGCACATACCATGATGATTTGGGTGCAAAATAAAAATAAAATAACTGTTTTTTCATCCAGATCTCTGGGTTTTAAGTGTAGCACAGCGCCGCGCAAACACGCTGCACCCTAAAAAGCAGAAAATCAATAATTAAGATCCACAAATGTGGATTTTATTGCTAATATGAATTTACAATGCAAGTGAATGGCAGGCTGAAGACAACATGGCCACTGAGTAGAGGTTGCTAAGGGGGGAAGCTCAGTTTAAGAGATGTAACCGAGCATTAGTAGGCAATCCTATGCAAATGAGGGTTAGGATTGTGAATCGCAAGTTTGCATAGCAAATGAGCACAGTCAGTGGAGTGTAGGAGAAGGATAAGGGGAGTAACAGAGTAGAAGATAGGTGACATCATGAGGGGGATATGTATGAAAGAAGTGAAGCTCATTGGAGCATAGTGGCATGTATCAGCTGTCATTTACATATCATTGAAAGAGGTGTGTCAACAGGTAGGCTAGGTAAAGTCAAAAAATTAAAGGTGTATGTTGTGGATAACACCAAAGTTTCTTGCTGAGCGGGTATGCATGTCTGTGCATGCCAGTAAACCCGAGTAAGACAGTGTGCACACGTGTAAGCATGTGTGCATGCGTGTAAGCCGGAATAAGCATATATAAGGCTGTGTAAAGAGTTGTAAGTGCGTTTTAGCCGGTGTGCACGTGTTTTAACAAGAATAAGCAAGTTTTAGTCCGTGTAAGCATGTGATATGATGGGGATATCACAGGCATCAGCATCTAGGGTACTGCACCAGTTCCTGGATGCCATGTCAGCACATGTCAGTGATCATGTATATTTCCCCATTTCCCGTGAGGTATTGGCCAGCAATATGCGTCTCTTCCAGCAAATAGTGGAATACCCTGAGGTAGTGGGTGCAATAGACTGCATGCACATATGCATCAAAACACCAGCCGGTGAGCGGGGTAGGGTCTACTTCAACCGCAAGGGTTTCCCCTCCATCAATTGCCAGGTCGTGTGTGATGCCGAGGGCATAATACTGAATGTGTGTGCTGGCTGCCCTGGAAGCTACCATGATTCCCATATCTGGCATCTGACGTAGCTGTACCAGACATTTGCCAATGGGGACATCCCACACGGTCACCTAGTGGGGGATGCTTGCTATGCACTGGAGCTGTGGCTGATGACACCCATCAGAAACGTACACACACACCTGAACAGGAATGCCATAATGAGGCACACGCACAAATACAAAATGTAATCAAGCGTGTGTTTGGGCTGCTCAAGTCACGGTTCCGGTGCCCGGACACATCTGGTGGAGCCTTGCAGTACTCACCAACTACATGTACCCAAATCATCATGGTATGTGCTATGCTGCATAATATGATCTTGCAAAAACAGCTGCAGCAGGACCAGCATAGGCCTGGGCCAAACAGCCCCCCACCATTGCCAAGGCCATCACAGGCAGAGGGTGACTCAGAGGAGGAACAACCTGACCTGCCCCAGTAGGCAGAAGGAGGCATGCCCAGTATGCTTTGGCCTTGGCAAAGAGGCAACGCATAGCACATAAACTGGCTCAGTAGGAACTCTGGAAATTATACCTCTCTCTGACTCACACATATAGTAAAAGGGATGCCTAAGTTGACACTGCCTGCTTTCAAACATGCATAGAGAGTGTAGTATGTGCATCCGACATAGGCAGCCCTGCAGCACCACCTGAGGCATGATTGCCATGTGTTAAGCAATATAAAGCATTGCTAAACAGCATTTACCACCATGTAGTATATGTAAAGAAAATCGCACACAACAACTAGCACAACTGTGGTCAATATTGAGTAATATTGGCCAACGTCCAGCAATGTTGGTTAATATTGAGCAATGCTGGACAAGCTGGGTCTAAGTAGGGCAAAGCTGAACAAAAGCCAACATGCTCATATTTGCTCTACTGGCCCTTAAGCAGTCTGGTCTGCTCAGTATAAAAATATAAAGCAGTGATGGGTTTCGAACCCCAGATATTGCGCACTATAGTTACAGTTCTGAACCACTAAACCATGACAGCATTGCAGTGGTCAGCCTGTATGAAGAAATGTTGATAAGTCTATGCAAAGTATCTCATGGAAACCCTGCAGGCACAGCATAATCTCTGTCGAGTTATGACACAAAGGTGAGTTCTGCAGTAGGAATAGAACCTGACTTTCAACACACACAGTATTAATGTTAATATTGGACATGTACATACACATCAACAAATGTAGTGGACCGCAGACAGCAACATACTGAAAGGTCACACTGGGCATGCTCACACATGAATAAATGAGACAAATGTCAGGCAACAAAACACTAACAGTCTAAACTGGGCATGCTCACACACTTAGGCCATGTCGGAGTACAGCAGTGGGCCACACATATCTGGCAGTTGCATGTGTTAACCCAGGAGCCTCTCACTACCCAGCAATCTGCCCTGTGCACACAGTGATATGACAACAGACACATATATAATATAGTGAAACCCTGTCATAATCAAATATGTTCTGCAGATACCTAAGTTGTTCATAGAAAGTGGGAAAGCAAAGATGATAAAAACCTGCAAACAGTATCATCAATAAACATTGTGCATCCTGAAAATTATCATAGGTTCAGAGGTTGATACTAGGCTATCTGACCTAGGGCATGTAGAAGCCTAGCCAGATTGTGTTTGGCGTTCGCAACCCTGTCAAATTAGAACACTGTGCCTGTGAATAGTAGGTCACATAAGATAGTCCATTTACGTTTAGTCTATTGTGCCTTTGTCTAGCAGGGACCCAGAAGATATCCCATGGGTAAACATACGATCACCCATCCACATGTAAAGATGTCTCCTGTAGGTGGTCAGTGGGTGGCTCTGTCTATGTGAAACCAGGATTACAATCCAGAGTGAGTGGAGCCTCTGGGATAAGAATCTGTCCCTCCAGCATGTCCTATTAACATCTGTGCTGAGGTATATGTCCCTGGAGTGTGTAGCTCCAAGGGAGTCGGATATCCTGAGGTTGAGCATGTCCATTAATTCTGGGTCAGATATTTCCTTAAACAACAGGCACACATCACATCCGAGTAGGTGGTAAGCGACTGAGTAGAGCTGGAGTTACTGTATCTGAACTGTGCAGGGCATCCATGTGAGTCCCTACATCTGCTTGTTGAGGAACATTTGTGGGCATTACAGTTGCTGCAGATGTCGGGTAAGGTACATTCCAAATGTGGCATTGTAACCAAGCATGGTCGTGATGAGTATAGGGGCACAATGACCTCACATGATCTACATGTGAAACCATATGGGATAAGGTGGGCTATATAGAAGGTTTGTCTAACCACTTTGGCAACGTGATTCACAAAGGCGAGAATATGAACAAGTCATGTCCCCAAACCACTAACAACTACTACCGTATGTAATGGATTACTACCTAAGTGGTAATGTGTGGGCATGTTGTTATTCCCAAAGGGGATGACTATGCAACTAATGGCATTTAGCTGTAGGCCATGGCTCCGGCACCAGTCATCCATCTCTGTGAGACCCTGTTTGAGTATGCATGTGCCAGCTGGAGAGTTGATTATGGCACCCAGTTTGCAGTCATTTGTGAACATGGTCAGCCATATTCTTCCTGTGTTAGCCTGTATGTCACACAAATATATACTGAACAAGAGAGGTCCCAGGACTGAGCCTTGTGGGATGCTATGTGTAACTGGTGTATAGTTAGACATGGCATCTGGAATACTGACCATGTGGGTGCTATCCCTGATCCAGGTAGCAATCCATCGTGTGAGATATGTATCGATATCGACGCCAGTGAGCCTATGCATAATGGCCGAGAGGGGTATTGTGTTGAAGGGTTGTGCGAGGTCCAGGTAGGCTGTGTGGACAACCGTCCCTACGCCAATGGACCTGGTAACTGTTTAAAGAATATGAACAGGTCCAAGAGGCAAGATCTGCCCACAACAATGCTGAAATGTGTAGGACCCAGTGTCTGTAGGTTCCCAATGTCTATGTGTATGAGCCCCATTACAATACGCTCCATAGCTTTGCAGAACAGGCTAGTTAGCCTTATAGGCTGATATTGTCTGTGGTCCATTGTGGCACCAACTCTGTGGAGTGGGACCACTGTCACTGTACGCCATTCCTTGGGTACATATCCTGCAGTAACTCTGATATTGAACAGTGACTTAATGTGAGGGTTACGTCTGTCATGAAGCCCGTGTAAGATGCAGGCTGGGACACCGTCTGGTCCCATTGATGCTGTGTTGTCTGCTGTGGGGAGGGCAGCACTCACCTGTTTATTTGTGATGTCAGGGAGGTTACACTCTGTTGGTATGGACAGTTGCTCCTTAAGGAGGATGGGGGAGACATCTGCACTGAACCTGTTTGCCAGGATGTTGGCAATGTCTGTGGGATCAGGGTATGTTTAGTCAGTATGCAATAACTCACAGCATATCAGTGAGTGTCCACCCAGGTACCTGAATTAACTGAAGAAGGCCTTGTGATTGTCTTACATGTCTAGTGCAATTGTCCGTTAGAAGCAGGCCTTAGATAAATACATGAGTGATTGTAGCTGTCTGCTAGTACAGATCACAGATGCCTTCCCTGTCTGGGATTGTGCTCTATCATGTAGTAGCTTCCTCCTTTTGTTGTATAGCTTATTAATGGCCGGGGTCTACCAGACAGGTCCCCTGCCATTGGAGGAGTGAGTCCAGTTGTTATTTGGGATAGCACAATCCATGCAGTCCAGTAGGTGTCCATAGAATGTGTATGTAAAGGATTTAGCAGTCTGAGCCTTATTTACCACTGTCCCAGGGTCTCTGAAGGATGCCACCTTGGTTTGGAGAAGTGTGACATTTACTTTTGAGAAGTTCACCAAGATTACCCAGGATGGGTGTGGGGACGGGATATGAATGTCCAGTGAGATAAATGTATGTTCTGACCTTACCAGTGAGGGGTATATCTCAGGTGTGGAACATAGAGTCCCCATGTTGGTGATGATCAGGTCCAATATGTTGTTCCCTCTTGTGGGTGGGGTGACCGGTTGTGCCATGCATATGAGTTTACAAATAGTAGCAACTGTTGTGCATGGGTGCTGGGGCCTGAGTAGTATCCCCAGTCAATGTGTGGGTATTTGAAGTCACTCAAATATAATGGTGCTTGGGAAGACATTCATATTGTCCAGTGTTCCCAGGAAAGCCGAGTGTGGTTCCTGAGTTTG
This sequence comes from Protopterus annectens, assembly GCF_019279795.1. NCBI lineage: Eukaryota > Metazoa > Chordata > Ceratodontiformes > Protopteridae > Protopterus > Protopterus annectens. The sequence continues at coordinate 1,503,357,708 of NC_056735.1, forward strand.
TGAGGGTGGTCTGTAGCAGGCAACAAACTGAAAGGCAGATTTGCACAATGTTAGTTGCATATGTATGGTCTGTGATGCTTTGTACAGTGCTACTAACCCGGAGGTATGTGTATCTGTGATGTATATGGATACTCCCCCTATTTGTGTTGGCCATTCCAAGTTCTGTGGTCAGAAAGCATGGTATGAAATATAACCTGGTAGTGCTGGTGTGCATTTGGGAGCCTGAACCAGATGTCTGTTAGTGCACAGATATCACTATTCTCCATACTGAGGAGAGTCCTGAGTGGGTGCAATTTTAGGGTAACACATCTGGTGTTGAGCAGCATTACCCTTAGTTTCATGTACTCTGTAATGTCTATGGAGGTGGGTTTGTCTTTTGAGCCCCGCTTAAAAAAGGCACTATGGTGGTATCAAGTGCCTTAGCCAGTATTCGAAAGTCCAAGGGTGACAGGTGCAAGCTGTCCATAGGGAAGCTACGTGGCATGTCGAGCATGTCACCCCAGGCTGACAGACACTGGATCCCCTTTGAATGACACCAATATGTTAGCCAACTGTTAAACGTGATCAGTTTGTTGGTATACTGTGACATCATACTTGGTGAGTGTAAGATGCTAAACAAGGTCAGGGTCATACTGGCCTGGGCTACATGATCAGAGAGTTCCTCTGTGTATCATGTCATATGGTCCAGGGAGGAACATCTGAGGTTTTACGCACCAGTATGGACAATGATGGAGCCAGTTCTGTACTTGCTTTGGAGTGACCTGAGTGCATGTGTTATGTGGCGGATCCTGGCACCCGACAGACAGCTCAAAGTGACTATTCCCTTGTTTGGCCTGGTGAGTGGGACGTCAGTGTGTCTGACAATAAGTGTCACCTATTACAAGTGTTTTAGGTGTGTTGTTTAGCCCGAAGGGCAGTGACTGTGTGGCACACTGACATTGTGAACTATGTGATATGTGGGTATTGTAGTGGGGTAGCAGTTGTTTGTGTGTCTGCTTTGGAGGTCTCTGCTGCTTAGGCAGAGTTTATTTAGAGCCTCTGTGTATGTTTATGTGTAATAATATGGTTTGATTGCTGTCGCTATAGGTTTATGTGAGACTGATATGTGGTGTGTGTGGTTACCTTCACCACCTGATAGACTGTGCCAGTCATGAGTCGAGAGAGCTCAGCCTCCTGTATGTCTATATAGTTGCATCTCTCACATATATCTGAGTTTGTTGGGAGGAGGAGAGGGTTGTCTGTGTACATGAGGCAGATGTGACATTGTGTCAAAATCACAATATTCACCAGTTGACTGGAGAGTACTCCGTAGCCTGATCACAAAGGATCAGTAGGGTGTTAAGTGTGTAAAAGAGTATAACAGGGATTAGTGCTCAGGTTTGTTGGTGTTTTGTAAAGAGTAGCTGAGAAGGAGTCCAGACTGAATCATGACACCTCCTTCAGCTATGTCATAAATAGCAATGTTCACTCATATATGTCCTGAGTCAGGGCCAACTGTACCTGACTGACAATGCCGACATCCTGTCAGACAGGCCCATATATACATACCTACGTCCCACTGACAATAGTCCCTATCATCATACCAGGAGATATCACATGTAGAATGGTTAAACAGCTCCCTCCAAAGCCAAAAGCATGACAGCAATTGGATTACATTGTTTCCCAATATGTGTCATGCATGAACTACAGAACAAACAGACCCTGCACCTGAACAGTCTGTTGAGCTTCACCCTCTCCACAGGATCTGGAACCATTGAATGTGTTACAGCAACATATGACACTCCCCACAAGTGTTGGTGCACAACACACCATGGGAAGTATAGTCCAGTAAGCCTATGAAGTCTGATCTGCAAGGCCATGGAGTCCATCATGGTTGAAGTCATAAACAGAGCTACTGGAAGCTGACAAACATACAACCCTACAAACTGTGGTATGTTCATGTGCAGATCACGGTTCCCAAACATGCTAGACTGTTTGCAAGGCAGCCACCCTGGACATACATCACTGAACAGAGCTACAAATGTCCCACATAGACTTTGAATAGCCCTTTATCAACCTCCCAGACACGTCGTATCCACAAAACCAACAATCTGTGCATAAATATGTGTTGACATATGAAGGAATGTCAATGAGTCCACAGATAGATCACACAAGGTAAGAATTATGGGGTTCTGTTCAAGCTGTTGACATCTGCCGACCCATATGGCTCATTCCTGGAATTGCATAAAACTAAGTGTACACACATTACCATGTCCAGTCTGATGATGTCAGCATCCTACAAATATAGCAGGAGAAGCAAAACCTCCCAGTAAATCATATAGCGCGTTGTGTTAATGCGCATCTCTCTAGTATTGTAACATAATTAGGTAGGGGTTTGAATCCTGCAAATGCTGATAGTGTGTGTGTGTGATTTCCTTTGAGAGGAGTGCCCTTTTTGGAGACTGGGAAAACACATTAAAAGAGGTACATTCCTCTTTGGAAAGTCTGATGATGTCAGCATCCTACAAATATAGCAAAAGAGAAACCGCCCAGTAAAGCATATAGGGCACTGTGTTAATGCATATCTCACTAGTATCATAACATAGTTAGGTAGGGGTTTGAATCCTGCAATCGCTGAGTGCGTGTGTGACACAGTTAGTCAATGCGGTGTGGGTTTTGCTTTTACTATGGTATGACATATCATGATTAAAACAGTATGTGCATTGCACACATCAGGTATCTGAGTGGCAAATAAATATGTGTACATGTGACCTCAATCAGTACATAGGTGTGAAGCCTGCATACTACATGAATACATTTGTTTCCTTTGACAGATTGTGCCACTGCTTCTCAGATCGTAGGTCACATATGTATGTATGTGACAAGGCCGGCTACTGTAGTGATCTGTGGCCAAGGTCATCTGTGCCAGACACACCCATGACATTTACTATAGAGTAGTGTGAGTGAGGGTACATGCTTGGGGTATATGTCAGACGTTCATACACAACAATGACTGGCAATAATGGACAGTCATTATAGGTGTACAACAGCCTTGTGGATATGCATTCAGGCCCCTAATGTCTTATGTGATACACCGGAGGACTCCACAATACCTATGGATATGTGGATACCAAGGGACAGATGACATAACACGTGGCTGTATGTACACATTGGTAACCAACAAACATGTTGAGAGCTACCACCGATGTGGTACTGTCGGGATAGTATGTATAGTAAATGTGGATGACTATGCCATAGTCGGCTTACTGCTATACAGCATGTATCGGACAACAGGTATCTATCTGTATGATACCCTTGTGTAGGATATGCGTCCCATCCAGGGAATGCATTGTAGGCGAATGCATGCATTTCCAGATGCGGATGAACATATCCCTAGTGCGTTTGCATGTACCTAAGAGGGCTATATGCCAAACAGGTGTGGTCCCAGGAATGGGTGGCAGTCAATACCACTGGTTACTGTTATAGTATAGTACCGGAAGGATCCAATTGTTACTGAGTTCCCTACAACTGTGTGTCATTTGTCAGGACATCATCTAATGATTGGTTATAGTCATGCTGTTGAGGTTGTGTTTACTACCAGACTGTAAATCACTGACAGATATTAACAGTATCACCCACAGCATAGTGTCAACCCATGTCATACACACATGTGTACCCATGTTAGTACATATCTGTAGTAGAATGCATACTGGCCATCTAAAGATACTATGAGATGTTAACAATGTGTACAACAGAGTATGTTACACATCCCATGTGTCCACTATGCACGTACATGCAAACAGTGTGCACCCACCATGTTCACAGATGTACACCTGCTAATCTGTACTGCACACATCACACACGTACTGTCCACTCACTAACATATGCTGGCAACACTTTACACTTCAGCCAAGTGGCACATGGGTGGACAATACATACTCAGACCTAACACTGGTGTAAACAATGCTACATTGACAATCAGAGCTTTGATGCATAATGCCTGCTCAGATATACATACAAGGATATCATTACACTTTCCTGTTGACAACCTGCTAATGTTGCAACACTGCTATAATGTCACCCTGTGCATCAGCACCATGTTAGCCTGTTCCTGCATCAATATTACAGATGACAGGGGGTGGCACAGGTGTCATCATATGCACAGGGTGTGTTGTTGGTTTGCCAGAGTCTGACATTGACCCATCCAATTGACATGTCTGTGTGTGTGTGTGTGTGTGTGTGTGTGTGTGTGTGTGTGTGTGTGTGTGTGTGTGTGTGTGTGTGTATATGTGTGTGTGTGTGGGTGTGAGGGACAACAGTACAGCATGGGCCAATGTCGATGTCATGTGTGTATGTATGTGTGAGCCCTAGTTGTTTGGTTAATGTATGTGTGTCTGCATGCACACAGCTCCACCATGTTGTTGCCATATACAGGAGGTTGTGGGACAGCCACAGACTGTACCTGCTAGGCTGTACAGATCACTGTCTCTGGCCACAGACATGGTACCTGTGCCTGGCAGGGGTGCTAGAGACAGTATCGGGTACCAACCCTGACTGGGTACTATCATCAGAGTCAGACGTATGACGACTGGACCCATGTCCCTGCTGGACTGGCAAGAGCCATGTGCACGTGGTCTACTAGGATGGTCAATGGACAGGCCAGCCCCAGCATTGCTGGGGCTGGTACTGCCACTACGGGTGCGGCTGTGATCTGTGGGCTATCCGCGATGACTGCCAGCTGTCGCTGTTGCCGGCATGCATCCACGTCGACGTGTCAACCATCCCGCACGGTCCAGGCTCATGGAAAAGACATTGTGGAGGGCATCTAATGTCTCCCCCCAATGTCTATCAATGACCTCTGTGTAATTCCAGATGGCACCAGCAAGGTCACGGATGCTGTCATTGATAGCGGTGTAATGGGCCCTCTGCGCCCTTAGCCCCTATTTAGTGTACCTTTCCATACGTGCCTGTGCCTGCATTACAGCCCAGAACATACTGGAGGTTGTAGGACCTGTGAGGGCACATCTGCCAGGGCAATACAACCAGCGGTGCTCCCCCGAGAACCCCTGGACATTCGCCTTTGTGGTACTGTTCCATGAATCCAGCTATGGCTGCTGTGAGGGGATGCAAGTGCCATGGGTACCACACTCTCCTGGTCAATGCCAACTGTATGCTGTCCCTCAGCTAAGGCCATTGATGATGAGGGATATATTAGCAGTATGAGTGTGCGCATAGATGGGGTTGAACGCTGTGTACTGTCGATTGGCAGACCAACGACAGACCCTGTCAAACCTTCCTGTGCCAGAATACATGTATTATCATCTCTACTATTTGTGGCAGTAACTTCATGTTCCCTGCTGCTTTTAGCCACCCCAAACTCAGCACCTGTGAGAGGAAGACAGGAAACATACTTTACAATCTGTACATGATGTTAGCACACATGCACACATGCACACATGCACACATGAACACATGAACACATGCACACATGCACACATGCACACATGAACATATGAACACATGCACAAATGCACACATGCACACATGAACACATGCACACATGGACACAAATACACTCCTCACTACAGCACATACACACACACACACAAGCAATCCAACACATACTCAATAGTGGGTGAAGGTGGGTGACAGTATCACAAGGCAAACAGTTACCTCATACATGTCAGCATGCAGAATATGTGTTGCTCAAGACCATGCAGTGCAAGTGTACACAGCCCTATTTAATGACAGTATACATGGCTTTGATGCATGTGTGTAGTTGTTCAGTGATTGGCTACACCCTGGAACACAATGTGTACATGGACACAACATTGCTGTGCAAGTATTATCAGCTCTGCAATGTTCTTTGCACCATTGCTCACAGGTATACATACTATGGCTGCATTTGTTATCTGTCTAACACATACATTTCCATGTCTGATTACAGTGTCTGTGTCCATAGCAGACAATAGTGGGCACAGGTGTAGCACATGCTATGTACACACACGGGATGAGTGGTTCATGTAGACACAAAGGAATCCCAATGCTCGACATGGCCATTGTACAGTGATTATGGTGAGTGTGGAACATATTGCAGATATGTCGGTGCCAGCCATGTCATGGCATGCTACATGACTGCAACATTAAACACCACACATACCCAATGTGTGTCATGTGACCTATACATCCAATAGCATTCCAGGACATATATGTGACACTTTGTACAGATGGTGACTGCTGTGCATATTGTGTATACTGGCATATGTAAGCACACACACAACATGCTATGCATATTGTGTATAGGTGCATATGTTTGCACACACACAACATTGAGGTGCAAAGCAATGACTGCTATGTGTATTACTGTGGTCACTGTAACTGGATGGGCTGTAGTACCATGTGCCATCATCATGTATCTTGTGGTCACTCAAGGCTACTAATGTGTGACAGACCACCGCCTAGCATGCTGTACCTGAACTGCAGTGCCGTGGCTACATTCACAATTACACAGCCACTTTGTACATGGGTGTGTGAGGTGCCCAATAGGGAGCATTGCCTAACATGACTGTATTATGTGTTGAAGAGTGTTGCACAGCCCCATGATAGGCCTCTACCCCTGAGGTACATCATGTGTGTGTGTGTGGATGACATGTGGGATACTGAAGTGTAACCTTACAGCGGGTGTGTGGTAACACCATATGTAGCATGTTTTTGTGCACTGTGTATGATAAACGTGTTATGTTGTGTACAGCTGTAGCAACTATACCTATCCAATGTGCAGTACGGTGTTGCCACAACTGTGTCTGATGCAGCTACTGACATTACTGATCTGTGCAACGTCTTACAGCAAACATGCATGGCATGCATTATGCGTAGGTGTGTTACATGTACATGACCTACACCTCACCTATGACATGCACATTTCATTACCAACTTTGCAGTTATACCACACTCACCAGCATGGATCGTCTGCCCTGCTGTCACACCAGAGGGACCTACGAAAATATGAGCGAGTTCATCAGTGACCACAACTGTGGCATTGCTACTGTGGGTATGCTAAACTACAGTAGAACAACAGTCAACAGTCCCAGGTGTACAGATAATATTCCAAATATCAGTACTGCACAACACTAGGCAGCACAACTGCTAAACACAAAGTACACATCTCACGTAGACATAATCTAACAATACACTTACCTGTAGTCTACAGATAGGGCATGTTACCTGCTCGCTCCATGTGAACATGCTGGGTGGCTCCGGCCTCCATGAAAACACATGTCAGTGGGAGTTGCTGCTGTTATCCAGGAGCCACCATGCTTAGGAGCAGCGCATCCACTCTGGTGAGGGGCGATGAATGGCCACCCCACCACCTGTGGCAAGCTGTTGTCTTTGGATATCAGACGCATGCCACCGGACATGTCTAATTAAATCACTGCAGTGATGGCATACCTGCTCATATGTCCGGTTATGCATGCCTATGTCATTTACCCAATGAACAAGATCCTGCCACAGTGCAGTCCACTCCTGCTGGTGCTGGCTGCTTCTGGAAAGCAGCATTGTGTAGTGCTGCACCAGGCTTTGCTGAATCTCCTCTTCCTCCACTGCTGTGTAAGACAGGTTACATTGGTGGGCCATCTGGCTGAAAGAGATATGAACAATATGTGCGAGCAGGTCCTGTGGCACACTTTTCACCTATAACCACAGATATCACTTTAGTAACATATGTACCATCCATTTGTCTGTCAGAGGATACACACGTTCGATACCACTTATTGGTCCTCAGGCCACAACTGACTAACAATGCCTGGCACACTCTATATATCAAACCACTATACAACAGTACCTGGCACACTGTTTGTGACACAATGCACAACCTTGCCATAGGGGTATATATCATGCCAATGCATGAACAGAGTTGTCATCCATTGCAATGAATGTAAAGTACAGTTACAGTAGTACCAGTCAACCACCCTAGTCGTTGATGCCATAGCCCTGCCTAACATATGTGCACAGTTGTTACTATAGGTGGCATACTGCTGTAACAGAGTATATATGTTGTTAGATACACACGTATACCCTGTAACACACATATGATTGCAGCCATGGTACAGGCATAATTACACACACATCGGACAAGCATACAACACACCACTGTATGCCAACACTGATGAGCTTTACCTGTGTACCATACAGTACTGTGTGCCACTACTTACAAACCCTTATGCCTGAGTTATGTCCTCTGTGCAGACTACAGGAAACACACAAGACAGTGTTTCCAAGCAATGTGAACACACACCATACTGTGCTGTTTAGGCCTACAGCTTCAGGTAGTACTAGAGTTCATATGGGAGTTGGATTCACCAGCAGTACCACTCAGTAAGCATACATATACTGCTTTAGCCTACAATGAGACACCAGGGTCATCAACAAGGAACTACGTCACATGGTATGCCATACTACTATGTCTGCCTAACAGTACAATACACATCTTTTGCTGGCCTCACAGCTAGGATAGACACTACCATGTCAGATAGAACTTCACACTAACCTATCACACCTTTACAGACCTTGCACACATTCAGCGTTACACTTATTCAACCTCACAAAACAGGTATTGTATTGAGTACATGTGTGAGTGCATAGTGTCATAGGTAGGTAATATGCTATTGGCCCTAGGGCCTACAGCAGCCTAACCATATGCTACATTTTCCTTTTACACACATGTACTTTAATTTCACTTGCCCCTGTCAACCAGAACCACAGAGGGGATTCCTGGGGTATATTACCAATCTGCCAAACAATCATCAGGGGTATTTATGACAACTGCTAATGAGGAGCCTTGTTTGCTATTGCTAGGTGGTTTATTCCAGTGTATGGCATATCTCTGAGATAGGAACCTATCCCTCCAGCATGTGCTGTTTAGTGAGCTGACGAGGTTTAGGGCCCTAGAGCGTGTATCCCGGAGGGATTGTGATATGTTGCCATGGTGGTTGTCACCCAGCTATGGGTCTGACATATCTTTGTATGTCTGGCAGAGGTCACTTCTGTGTGACCGTTATGCAATACAGTCTAGATGTGGTTTTGTGAGTCAGTCTGCATTGGGCATCTGTTTGCAGCCAGTATTACCCTTTGTGAGGTATGTCTGTGGCCTTTCCACCTGCTGTAGTTATCATGTGAGGTACATACCACACAGGGCATTATGATGAATAGAGGGGAACACTGACCTATATTTCCCTAGATGACACACCTGTTGTCATGACACATACCACACAGACAGATTATAGGTCTAGTGTGGCACTGTCTTTATCAATCTGTCCACCTGTGTCCCATGTTCCCTTATCACACCTTCAGTGTTAGGTAGATCTATACCTTTGTGGTAGTTAATGGGTACAGTGTTTTGGAAATGTGGAATGGCACTGCAGTATCGACACTTGTCTACAGTCCATGCCTGTGTCACCACACACCTGTTGTAGTACATATGACCCCCATCTCTCTCTCTCTCTCTTTATATGTATATATATATATATATATATATATATATATATATATATATATATGTATGTATACATATCTATACACATACATGTACACATCAATTGCTGTACACATAGATGTACATCTAGGCACATGTACATATAGGCACATGTACAGTCTACCTTTCATGGTGGGGATATCACTTATGGGACAGTTGTGGGATGTACAGTTATGTGATTATATTGCACAGTGTTGTGCAGAATGCATTTTGGTGTCCTCAGCCCATGTAGCATTAGCAGGCCTCACTGGCTGTAACACAGCAGGTCTGATAATCAGTCCCACAGCGTTTAACCACCACATGACATATATCAGCACTGCATGCTGTTTTCTATGCCACACATTACGGCCTACATAGATATATGCACATAACAACCTTCAATGACAGATATCTGTCCACCCTTCACTAACAGTTGCAGTATGTCCCTTGCCCTATGCACATGTGCAGATACAGATAGATACGTACTGCTGCCACACATGGATGATTTGCAGTGTGTGGAGTACTATTCAGGATCATCTACTACATGAAAGCACATGCATATGAGTTACATACCTTACCTTTGTATTTCCCTGCTTCGTCTGTTGTTACAGTTTTGTTGTTTTTTTCTTTTTTTTTTTTGGTTGTTTGTTTTGGGTTTTCTCCCTCTGTTTCTGTTTCTGTCTCTGTTTCTGTCTCTGTTGTCTGTGTCTCTGTCTCTCTCTCGCTCTCGCTCTCTATCTCCCTGTACCTAAAATGATATTATTGCATGTGTGCACAGCAGGTACAGCCTGCTTTTCTAGGTATCTGCACACGTGCATGTGACAGCCTCTGCACCAATTGCTGCCCACCATTCAATAACTGCATGCAGCCTGCTGTGTGGTGATTTCAGTACTCACAGTGATTGCAGCCCACTGTTATAAAATGCTAGGTTAGGTAGACATAGCCCTTTCAGCTTTCCAAGGTGGGGCCCATGCGTGTTTGCTCTGGACACTGTTGTGTCAGTCAGAAGGTTGGTATATGTCTCTTATCTGAAGCTAGGGTTGTAGCCAGTGATATGCATGCTGTACTTAAACCTGAATGTTGCTGCTTTCAGTACACACTTCTCAGTGTAGACATGTACTCACCCCTCCAAATGCTAACACATGATACATGGGAGTATGTACTTTCTTTCTGAATTAGACAATTAACTGCCATACAAATGTGGTTATTGCACTGTATTCCTGTGGCACATGCAGTGTTTGTGAACTGCTATACTGTAATTATTACGTTAGTCACTTCTGAACAGTTTGTGGTTTGTTTGTGTTGACATTAGCACAGGCTGCTCAACATAACTGGACATATTTCAGTACTGAGTATGCCTACCTGCACCCTTGTTTTTGCCTGAATACCAAGGTGTGTTTTACCTTTGGGTAGGGGTGCAGAACTGCAAAGAGCATTTTTTATTATCATGTGAGGTTTATCTTGCTGAACATACAGAGTTGCTGTGTACCTGTTAGTCTATCAAGGCAAGTAGTCTGTCTGCGTAGCTTCCACCTGTGGACATATCCAGATGGTAGCTAGAAGTTAGCCTATTATACTTTGTCTGCGCACCACACCAGTCTTTTCAGCACTGGCACATTGGCATTGTCACAGTTGGTTGCTAGCAGTACATGGCTACATCCTGTGATATTTCTGTGTTGTACTCCTACATAAGGGCATGCTTGTGGAACTCCTTCCAAAGCTATTTACAGAGTTTGTAACATCACTGATGCTGATATGCTTGTGTGTTTCTGCCTCTACCAGGCCTCAGATACTCTCAGGTATATATTTGAATGGCCTCAGTGAAAGGTACATATAAGTGAGATACACCTGCAATATATTACAGACATATTGCAGTTATGACTTTCTTGGGAATCAGAGCATATGTATAACTACACCTTTTATGACATAAAAGCAGTGTCTACTCTCACCTATTGACATTATTCATTACGTGTGATTCCACACTTCTCTGCCTAAAGTTAGTACTTTTCAGAGTGATTCAGTGGGGCACAGCTAACATTTGTTTACAAATCAGGGACATCCCTGTAAAGCAGTCACAGTTGGGGAGTCTGGCCTCTGCCCTGTTAAACTTTGCCAGTGTTTATCCTGGTGTGATACTGTGTGGTGTTTGTAAGGTGCTACTGTAACATTATTCCCTGCTAGGATGGCTGGCTCTCTTTTCACAGTCATGTCATGCAATTCCACAACAACTGCTGGTAAAGACCCACAGAACAGGATTTGTGTTATGCCATTCCTAATTTCCATTTACATTCCCTCATTGTAATGCATGATATATTTATTTCAGCACTAAGGCATTCATATATCTGCTGTGGCTTAGTGGTAATTCTGGCAATCTATTGTGTCAATGGTCTGCGGTTTGAGACTGGCAGAGGTTTTTTCTTTTGCTGCTGAGCAGAACAAGGGCCCTGACATAGAGTGACTAATGCACTTTTAAGCAGTTGTAAGCAGGTTTGTGCAGGTTTGTGCGACGCTTAGCAATGCTTAGCTAAGCGCACACATGTGCACACTCGCTTAAACCTGCTTACTACTGCTTAAAAGTGCTTAATTCCGCTAACCCCCACACTAATTTCTTTTAAAGAAAAGAAAATGGGGAGATAGGAAAGTGGTGAAAAAGGGGGCACAAAGAGGGACAGACAGTAGGTAAACAAGCTTGGGATGTGCAGGGCGGGTGTAGGGAAGGTCCATAGCTGCCCATTTCTTTACCAGCAACAGCTGTGCATATGCAATAAATTTGGAGTGAAATTTGAAACCTTCCACCCCTGGGAGAGGGGTGAGGGCAACAAAGTATGTTGTACTGCCAATTATAATTATCAGTTTACATGTCCAGTGGACATGTGTGTGAAATGGGCAGCTATGTATGGGGCGTAATTTTTTTGTGGGTACATATTGCCCTTTTTTTTTTTCAGGTGAGAGTGGAAAGTGAGGTAGAGGAAGTAGGTATGTTCGAGGAGGAAGTTTGGGGAGATAAACACACAAGACAGACAGGACACATACAGGGGCAGTGTATGACACATGCGGTGGGTGAACACAATTGACGTGGATGGATGTTTGGAAATTGCAAGCCCATGAGCCCACAGATGGTAACAGTGGAACTGAGATCCCCACCCATGGGCAGTCACCACTGCACCTTCACATCCCGAGGGTGGCTGTGCTGGGGGCTGAGTAGGATGGGCAGGCTCACCCATGAGATGCGCCACTCTTGCCTCGAGCTGGTGTAGGGGGTCAGCGACTGAACGCTGGATCTCCCTACGCACCACAGCCTGGACCCTTCAAAGGGTGACAGGTGGCCCTTCTCCACCCATGCTTGCCCCATCCCCTGCAGCATTTCCACCTGAAGGTGGCACAGGACCAATGGAGGAGGGGAGCCAGGGCTGGGCACCGAACCTGCTGGTGCCAGGTGCACTCACCAGCTGAGGAGGGACAGTTGGGTCCGCTGGGACCGGCCCTCCCATACATTCTGTGATTAGGTGTGTTTAATTACAACATAAACAACAGCATTCCAAATTAGTTGTAACAGCATGCAGTAATATTCCCATTAACCCAACACACCAAGGTTCCAACAGTTGAACAGCAAGCATAACACATGCATATATTGAATGACAGTGGATATTTCAACAGCATGCAGGGATGTTTGGTAGCAACACCACCATGATTGTGGTGTTTGAACAGGGCACATGCATCAACGTGAATGCAAATATTTATAGAACAATAGGACATATGTCCCAACAAATATTTAAGATTACATATACCGATTGAGGTGTAGAATTGCATGGTTTATGCACATACAGTAGAGTGTAGAAAAAAACCTCAATTAACATCTTATAATTACTTTTAGTCTACAATACATTCCTAGTGACTGCAAGTGTATATCCCCTACATGTATTATTACACTTGCCACCATGCATTAGGTTGTGTAATGGGTTTGGCTAGTTCAATATATACCTGACCTATATCTGACATACTAACTGTCCAAGATGCAGATGTTACTGCTACATATTTCTTCATTGCATTTATATTTCTTTATCTACATATCTGAATGTTTTCACATGACATTTTCACTTTAATTTGTACAGAACCCTGCATTTCTTGAGGCACGCTCACATTTCTGGGGAACAAATTAATATGCTACTCGTGTGCCAGATTTACTTTTGCATGCCAGCCAGTAACTGACTGTTGAAGACTATATATGCTTTACAGCTACTAGCACTTCCATCACCCACTTCAGATGTGACTGCACAACTTTGGGTTGCCAGCACTTTTTAAAACAGTATTATTTGTATAATGCAAGGCTACAACAACATTTCAAACTAAGTGACACAGACACACTCTGGGTTTTAGACCTTTATTAATGACATTACACACTTTTCCACAGGCTCACTTCTTTATTTGTTATAACAATGCATATAGAAGACATATTCAAGGCATATTATACCTTTATTAATAGGTTAGAACACTCTTTTTCAGGCTCACTCACTTATTTTATATGACAGTAACTGCAGAGATATTATTCCGGACATCTTTTACCTTTCTTAATGGGTTACTACACTCTTTTTCTGGCTCTCTGACTTTTTTATCTGACAGTACATGCAGAGGACTTATTCAGGCCATTTTATGTCTGTATTATTGGACTACAACACTTTATTTCATGCTCTCTCCCCTATTTTATATAACAATACATGCAGAATAATCACTAACCTGCCAGTGGCGCAGCCTATCTGCATAGGCTTGCTGATTTGCAGCACGGTCACCTGCAGCTGTAAAGTAAATGAAGGGATATTGAGACATACCTATCCATTATACAGAATCAATTATCAATTCTTACATAATGCATTCCATAGCTATCTACGCAGTTGTGGGGCATCCTGCATCCCACAGGCCTCCTATATCCATTGGTTCAGGCAGTCCTGCGTCCATCTCTTCAGGTCTGCATGGTGGTGACAGACCTGCTCACCAGTCCGAGGAATGCCTGTGACACTGGTGAGGTCATGAGCTAACCAGTTACAAGCCTCTGCCTTGTACTCCGTCCCTTGGAACTGGCCCTGCAGGAGTCTTGACTCATGATGGTGGACAAGGAGCCAAACCATGTATTTCGACTCCTCAATGCCCCAATGTTGTGCTCAGAAGCATGTACCCTCTCCAGCACCATCCATTCTAACTGCAGATGTGAGCTGCAATCAGTTATGGCGAGCATTCCAGCCTATGGGGCTTAAATATGCCGCATTTCCTGAACTTTTTTGTGATTAGCCGTTTTTGAAAATTCTCGGCTGACTGCAGACCTGCTTAGTAATGGTTAATCTACCATTTCTAAGTATATGTATGTTAACAGTGGCTGTTTCTCCTAAGCTGTCATGGCTTAGTGGTTCTGTACTTTGATTATGATGCACAGAGTCCTGGGTTCGAACCTTGTCATTCATTTTATTTTAATACTGTCCAGACAGGCTAGGGGGTGTGGCTGCATTTAAGCAACTTTGCTCTACGTTGCTCCACGGTGCCCTATGATGCCTTGGTTGGCGCAGCACGCACATCTGTGCAAACATATTGCGCTGGTTAAAGTGCTATTTCGCTATGGGCACCTCTATTGCGCTGGGTAAAGCGCTCTTAAACTTTGGGCAACTCTATTGCACTGGGTAAAGCGCTGCTTAACTGCGGCAATTATATATCAGGATCCTTTAACAATATATATTTTGTTCACTGATACATTGGCCATTCACTGCTTTTTACTAATATTTTAATTATATATTTCAGGTATTATTTCATATACTGATTTAAAACATAAATAAGAAGGGGAGTGGTGGGACTCGATCTGTGGATGCCTCCTCTTTGTGCGAATGCACCACCATTACGCTATTGCTATTTGGTGTGATTTGCATAAACATTCTTTCTTATGCTCTTCCATGTCAGAATTACTTACTACAGCTAAGCAATGGGCACACCCGCGCGCACACGCGCAAATATGGGCAGCTATTTTGGGAATTTAAAAAAAAATAAAATTAATGTTTTACTTTTTATAACTGTGATGGGGGTTTACAATGTCAGAGAGTGTGGTGTTGGGTGCAAGGACATTTGAGTGGACTCGCTCTTGCGTGTTTTCATTTTACTTTTCCAACCCTTGCAGGGGCGTGGACATTTAGACTGCTCAGCAGTTGGACACACCCCCTGCTTTCCTACACATTCCATGTAAGACTTACTGTTGAGTCAGCGTGCCCTCATTAATATTCATGGCACGCTGACATCATACCATTCAACTGCAGCCTCCGAGTAAGACTTATTAAGTCTTACATGGAGGATTCGTGAATCCGGGGGATACTCAAAGTCTTCAGGTCACAGTTTTTAAAAAAATAATCAAGATAAATCTACTATGGACTCACAAGAACTAATAAAAGTATTTATCAATAAATATGTTAAAAATAGTCAAACTGAGAAGCATTTGAAATTAATCAATAACTCTTTAACTGTGTTTGAGCTTACCAATCAAATAACTAAATTACAATCTAATAAAGTACCAGGCAATGGATGGATAATACCAGGACTTTATAAATTAATGCCTAAGAATGCTTTAAATATTCTACTCCTAGTACATTTCAGTTAGCTAAAGACTTAAAGATAGCCCCTCCTTCATGGAAATATGCACTCATTTCCTCAATCTTAAAAAATGACAAGGTCCCTACAAATTATATATTGTATAGACCAATATTATTGTTAAATATTGATTATAAAGTATGTCCGTTATTGCAAATAGAATTCAACAATTTTTACTATATCTAATTAATAATGATTTATTTATTTATTTAATGTTTGTTAACCTGGAAATTCCAACTTGGAACAAAGCCAGTTTTCAGAGGCGGCCTGGGGATAAATGCTCCAGATGCATGTCTTTCTAACATGTGAGAAAACTGGAGCATCCAGAAGAAAACCACACAAACACAGGGAGGACATGCAGAATCCTCACAAAAGGCACCTTAGCTGAGAATTGAACTGGAGAACCTCTAGCTGTGTAGTGGCAATGCTACCGCTGCACCACTGCTCCATCCAATGATGATCAAACAGGTTTCATAAAAAATAAGAAAACTTACGATAGTATCAAAAAAATTCTATCCATTATTGACTATACTAATAATATAAAGGAATATATAACATAACTAAGTTTAGATATTAATTGGGCTTTTGACACAGTTAGTTGGGATTACCTCTTCCTAGTATTACAAGAATGTAATTTTCCAATAGATTTTCAATATCTTATTAAAAATGTATATGATAAATCATGTGCTTATATAAAATTTGGTTCTTTTATATATCACAATCATTCCCTATTATTAAGGGTACAAAACAAAGCTGTCCTCTGTTGCTGTTGCTGTTCACCCAATTATAGAACTTTTACAAACTATGTCAGAGCAAACCCATAAATTAGAGGAATTCAGGTTGGACATAATTTAAACTTGAAGCTACTTTTATTTGCAGATGATGTTTTATTAAAGTTAAAAGATAATTCAAATTCTCTTAATATTCATTTTAAAGTTATCAAAAAATTCCAGTCCATATCCAGTCTACAATTTAATGAAGACAAGACAAAAATTTTGTATACCAGTTCCAGTGATACTTCTATTTCTGAAGAACATTCCAAATATTTAGTTAATGATAAAATATTTAGGAATAACATTAACTAAGAACATTAAAGATATAATTAATATAAATTATAGTGAAACTTTGCAAAATATTAAAGATCTTATAATAAAAT